>NC_068938.1:105425399-105695300 GCF_016801865.2 Culex pipiens pallens
AAAATTCTGTAATAGTTGCAAAAATATATGTTTTCTTTATTAATTTACAAATCATAATGACCCTTTTTACTTGATCGGAGGATCAAGATTGTTGCAAATATGTTACAAAGCTTTCGTCGACCTCCCCCATTATTAAAAAATTGGCTCGAAAAACCAGAAGCAAAAATATATTTTCAAAAAACTTCAAATCTTAAAAAAAGTGTAATCAGCTGAAATTAATTAAATATGCATTCCTTTGCATTTAGAATCATTAAAGCATGTTTGGGTTTATTAAAAATAATTTGAAATTTAGTGTATTTTCGATGAAATAAATTTTGACATTCTGGCTCTCAACGATTTTTCTTTAGCCACACTTAACTTATAGAAAAAATTAGGCCTTTAAATGAATAGTTGAATTGTAATGTCACCATTTTAGAAATATAAAAACATTTTTTATTTTATTTTTATTTAATTTTTTTTAATTTTTTATTTTTTATTCAGCTAAAAACTTTTTTTTTCGAATACCTGAAACAATAAAATTTACAATACCGACAAAAAAACCGTTATTTTGAGGTTTCTATTATTTTGAATTGACATTTTTTGAAATCTTTTAAATTAAAATAACAATATTTATTTTTTTAATAACCTTTTTTGTAAATTTGGCCCGCAAGCTCATTTGAGCTTCAAATTTGGCTCGGCCTCCAAAAACTTTGAGCACCCCTGGTTTAGGGTTTAGGAATCTCGTAATCGAGAACGCCAAGGCAATGCTGTAGAACGAATAATTTGATTTGTTTTTTTGAATATTAACGTTTCAATGGTTGCAGAAATTTTTATAATAACAAATCAAATTATTACAAAAAACTTGTGTCTTAGAATGACAAAATTCAATTGTTTTGTTGTACTAGTTTTTTTTAAACTTATTTCCTGTCAACCAATCCTACTAAAACTGTTCACCAATGCTCAACGAATCACGTTTGGGCTTCGCTTGGCATGGGTTCAACTTCTGCTCGTCCAGAACCTAATAGTTCCAGCCGGGGAGGAAACAAAAAATGGTCAAGCAAAGTTAAACCCAGGAAACAAACCGATGGCAGCAGATTGCGCAATGAAATCGCTCAAGAAGCCGGAAAGATTGCAATCTTCCAGACATGAGCCATATTAGAGAGGATGGAGACACCACCACTCAGTACAATATATAAAGTGCTCGCAAGACATTCTTTAATTAGAGTGGATTTTGACAAAGAACTTTGTCCTAAGGTTTCTATACGTGGTGTCAATCCAAAATTTTCGCGAAGCGAAAACGTTACGTGACGAATTCCCCTCTCGGCAAATTTCCCCTCTTTTTGGTACACGCTGGTTGGATGAACGAACGTTTCCCAATCAGTCCATCGAGAGACGTGAGATTGATGTATCTAAAATCACCCCCACTCCACCTCATAATTTTCGGATCGTCGACGAGCCAACAAAACTCGGCTCGGTCGGGCCCGAAAATTCATTCTATTGCTGGACGTCGACGAGAACACATCAGAAGCAGATGGCCTGGTGGCCCGGTAGCAGACGACCTGGAGGTCCGGGAGCAGATGGCTTGGAGGCAAGGACCAGCTAAGACATGCCAGTCGCGGGAGTCGATCATTGGAACTGGCCACCACCTGGACTGGAGTGGCCGGAGGCCCCGCGGATGTTCCGATGGGGGGACATTTGCCGGACCGTAAGAGTTGGGGCAATATGGGTATCAAACTTCATGGTTTTTGATACTGGACATGAAATTTGACATTTCGGCAGTGGCCGGAGGCCCCGCGGATGTTCCGATGGGGGGACATTTGCCGGACCGTAAGAGTTGGGGCAATATGGGTATCAAACTTCATGGTTTTTGATACTGGACATGAAATTTGACATTTCAGCAATAGTGGCCACAATCCGGAGTGGCCGGAGGTCCCGCGGATGTTCCGATGGGGGGACATTTGCCGGACCGTAAGAGTTGGGGCAATATGGGTATCAAACTTCATGGTTTTTGATACTGGACATGAAATTTGACATTTCGGCAGTAGTGGCCACAATCCGGAGTGGCCGGAGGACCCGCGGATGTTCCGATGGGGGGACATTTGCCGGACCGTAAGAGTTGGGGCAATATGGGTATCAAACTTCATGGTTTTTGATACTGGACATGAAATTTGACATTTCGGCAGTGGCCGGAGGCCCCGCGGATGTTCCGATGGGGGGACATTTGCCGGACCGTAAGAGTTGGGGCAATATGGGTATCAAACTTCATGGTTTTTGATACTGGACATGAAATTTGACATTTCAGCAATAGTGGCCACAATCCGGAGTGGCCGGAGGTCCCGCGGATGTTCCGATGGGGGGACATTTGCCGGACCGTAAGAGTTGGGGCAATATGGGTATCAAACTTCATGGTTTTTGATACTGGACATGAAATTTGACATTTCGGCAGTAGTGGCCACAATCCGGAGTGGCCGGAGGCCCCGCGGATGTTCCGATGGGGGGACATTTGCCGGACCGTAAGAGTTGGGGCAATATGGGTATCAAACTTCATGGTTTTTGATACTGGACATGAAATTTGACATTTCGGCAGTAGTGGCCACAATCCGGAGTGGCCGGAGGCCCCGCGGATGTTCCGATGGGGGGACATTTGCCGAACCGTAAGAGTTGGGGCAATATGGGTATCAAACTTCATGGTTTTTGATACTGGACTTGAAATTTGACATTTCGGCAGTAGTGGCCACAATCCGGAGTGGCCGGAGGTCCCGCGGATGTTCCAATGGTGGGAAATTTGCCGGACCGTAAGAGTTGGGGCAATATGGGTATCAAACTTTATGGTTTTGGATACTGGACATGAAATTTGACATTTCGGCAGTAGTGGCCACAATCCGGAGTGGCCGGAGGTCCCGCGGATGTTCCGATGGGGGGACATTTGCCGGACCGTAAGAGTTGGGGCAATATGGGTATCAAACTTCATGGTTTTTGATACTGGACATGAAATTTGACATTTCGGCAGTAGTGGCCACAATCCGGAGTGGCCGGAGGCCCCGCGGATGTTCCGATGGGGGGACATTTGCCGAACCGTAAGAGTTGGGGCAATATGGGTATCAAACTTTATGGTTTTTGATACTGGACATGAAATTTTACATTTCGGCAGTAGTGGCCACAATCCGGAGTGGCCGGAGGTCCCGCGGATGTTCCGATGGGGGGGACATTTGCCGGACCGTAAGAGTTGGGGCAATATGGGTATCAAACTTTATGATTTTTGATACTGGACATAAAAAGTTGCATTTGGCCATTATCTGAATTTAAGCAGTTAAAATATATTGCTTATTAGGCAGGAAGTAATAAATAGATTACTGCGATGCACATTTTTTTGTGCCACTGCGAAAATCTGTTTCTGGAAATTTAGAATAACTATCTCGTAATCAACTAGAGCCCTGTAAAGGGCAGTTTTAATGTCTGCTGTTCAAATTCCCTTTACTGCCGCCGATTGCTTGCAACAGCCTTGCAAAAACATTCCCGCATCTTGGTAACTTTCGAGTGGTGAAGGAAAGTCAATTGATTTCACTTCGATTTCTATTTCAGCTCCACTTGCAATTTCCGTCCCCTTAGTTCGATAGGACGGTAATTATAAGGGGGAAATTTGGACCGGACATTCTAATCGAAAATTTCAACAATCATCTTGCAAAGTTCTTTGTCATACTGGTCATGTGTAACATAACCACCTGCACCTTTTTATTTTGCTGTTGATGTTTAATTTTAAATCTCAGCGCAGAAGAGACAGCCAAAATGAATCATTCATTGAGCCGTCAAGCCGTTTGAGCAGTGTCGTCCGGCAAAGTCCAATAAATTGGTGCTAATTGCTTTCGACAAAAATTAATCGAATTTGTTAGGAAGGGGAGCGCGGGAGGGTCCGGGTAAATCTTGATTGCTTCTGATAAAAGTGCGAATGAATCACGACGGTGTGGCAGTTTGATTAATGTTCTTCCTCTCTTTTTTTTCTCCATTTCAGGTACGTACAACCGGTTCCGGTAGGATGAACTCGTGGTGTTATCGAAAAAAAGGTTAAATTAAGCTCATTCAGGTAGAAACCATTCAAGGGCTGTAATTTAAGAATTAGTTACGAAACCGCAAATCGACAATTGCTCATCACTTTCCTTCGCCGTTGCCATAAACCACCCCGAACCTTAATAGCTGTTTCAAACTAGTATAGTGAAAACCCCATTTCCATAAACATTTCCTCTGGTGTGGGAAAAAACTTGCCCCGATGTCGTCGTCACGGCTGCAACAACAACAACAAAAAATCCAAACCAAACTCACACAAAAGAGAAGAGCACCATAAATCTGTCGCTTTTATGTACGCACAGTTAATTTTAAAACTAGCTGTAATTTATTTGCTCTAACGAACAGGCCATAATACTGTGTGGCTCTGGAATAATGGGGCTGCTGACAAAAACCGCCATAAGAATAGCAGCCCTACCATTACATTTACACACACTTGCACACACAAAATGGTAATAAAATTTATTGAACTTGTCATTCAACAATGGCAACCAGGGGTCCTGATCCGGGAGATATTAATTTTCGAACAACTTGCCTTGCAGCATCAGCACAATATGCAGTTTTGTTTGAGCAACAAACAAACAAAAAACTCGATCGATGCATTTTTAGCGAAACAAAGAGAAATGCATTTTTTGGGGGAGGAGGGACGTCCTCTCGTTGGTAGATATGTTTAGTGTGTTCTTCTTTGGAACTTCAAGACAAATGCTGGAGTCGTGTTTCCAGCGCAAAATTGCTCGACTTAGATGGTGGCGTGAAGGTGCCACGGATCTGTGCCTTGGGTATTTGTGACTGAAGTGAAAATATAATAAAAAAATCTTGTGACGTAATTTTCTCCGAAACTCCACTCCAATGTTTGACCAAATCAAAAACTCCCATTTTCTGTTGCGTCAACCCTTTAACAACAAAGAAGAAAGAAGCGAATTTGCATAAATCATATTTTCTTAAAATTTTGAGAAGTCAATCGATATCAATAAACATAAGAAAATAGTGAACATTTAATGACATCTGTCTCTTTAAATAATGGATTACAAATTAAGGAAAAAAAACATTTAAAAATTATTCCATTGTTTAAAACTATTTTGTGAGACTAAGTTACAAACGACAAGTGGTAGAAAGAGAGTATAATCTCCGGCTTGATTCAACACAACTGGTTCTGTAATATTCAGCAATTCCTCACATGAATAGGTTATCGCTTTAACCTTCCTACGGTATTGGGGTCTTTTTCGGCCTTTTTGAAAATAAATTTGCCATAACTTTTGCTATATACATGCTAAAGCCTTGAAACTTTCTGACATTAAATTTATAGTATAAATACACATTTCACAAAACAAACAAACCTTGGACGAACCCTAGGGGAGCGTCCATAAAAAAAGTTACTTTAAAGGTATTGGGGTCCTTTTCGACCCCAAACTTTAAAAAATTGTCAAAAATCCAGTTTTTGACCGATTCCGGTTCTTTTGGTCACAAATGAAAGCTTAGAACGTCCCCTTTCCGAAACCGACCTGGAAACCCGGATTTAGTCACTGTGGCCACCGGGAATCGGCTACAACCGAAAAAGGACCTTTTTGAGACCCCAAATTTGACGACCTGTATCTCCGGCAAATTTCAACCAATCAGGATGCTCTGGGTTGCATTGGACAGGTATTTACCTGTACTTTGACCACAAATATTAATATCAGGGCCAGGTGACCTACCGGTTCCGGAAATCCGGAACATCCGAAAAGTTCATGTTTTACTGTTTTTCACATATATGTGATACCAATTCTCTCCTGATAGTTGAAATTGATCCATAAAACTTACTAAAAACACAATACACGATTGCCAGAACCACTCTGGAGTGTGAGTGGCCACTTCCGGGTAACCTGGAACCGGTTCCCGGGTACCCGATGAACGGCCAACTTGACTTTTTTGGTGAAAACCCATCATGTTGCACATCAAACTCCATGAAATTGAAAGATATGTCCATCTTTGGTAATACCGTTGTTCGCTGATTGCCCCAAAGGGCCACCGGGAACCATTTCCAAAATGGATCACGAACAACGGCATGACCGTAGATTGACATATCTTTCAATTCCATGAAGTTTGATATGTCGGATGATAGGGTTTCTCTCATATTCCGGAAGTGTCCCCAAGGGACCACCGGTAACCGGTTCCAGATTGGCCAGGATGGCTCAGCGAACAACGGTATTACCAAAGATGGACATATCTTTCAATTTCATGGAGTTTGATGTGCAACATGATGGGTTTTCACCAAAAAAGTCAAGTTGGCCGTTCATCGGGTACCCGGGAACCGGTTCCAGGTTACCCGGAAGTGGCCACTCACACTCCAGAGTGGTTCTGGCAATCGTGTATTGTGTTTTTAGTAAGTTTTATGGATCAATTTCAACTATCAGGAGAGAATTGGTATCACATATATGTGAAAAACAGTAAAACATGAACTTTTCGGATGTTCCGGATTTCCGGAACCGGTAGGTCACCTGGCCCTGATATTAATATTTGTGGTCAAAGTACAGGTAAATACCTGTCCAATGCAACCCAGAGCATCCTGATCGGTTGAAATTTGCCGGAGATACAGGTCGTCAAATTTGGGGTCTCAAAAAGGTCCTTTTTCGGTTGTAGCCGATTCCCGGTGGCCACAGTGACCAAATCCGGGTTTCCAGGTCGGTTTCGGAAAGGGGACGTTCTAAGCTTTCATTTGTGACCAAAAGAACCGGAATCGGTTAAAAACTGGATTTTTGACAATTTTTTTAAGTTTGGGGTCGAAAAGGACCCCAATACCTTTTGTGTGATTTTTTTTTAATACCAAGGGAAGGTTAATTTCAAAGTTATCACCGTTTTAGTGAAAAAAGTCGTTTTTCCCACGTCGAATAACCCAGTCTTTATTTTCAAAAAATCGTATCTCGGAATATTGAAAACGTTACTTCACCATTTTTTGTTATGTAAAATTTTCCGATGAACCCGGTAAACATATTTTCAGACATGGGCTCTTGGTCCCGAGACCTTCAAAACAGCATTTTAAGTTTTCATACAACCTTTTCAAATGTTAGGCTAGATATTTGAAACTTCTTACTAATTTTCCTTAAAAGCCTATCCAATACCTTTTCATTTACGTCAAAGACAGTTAAAATCGGTTGAAATGGCATGGAGTTATGGTTTTTGCGAAAATCGACGAAAATGGCAACTTTTCGGACCACCCTAACACGGTGTAGGTCACCCTAATGGCCAAACAGAAAATTTGTTAGCCCGATCGATCATTTTTTTTTCGAATCATGTTGTTTTCGTGGGGAATTGCTGATTAACAGATTTATCTGGAATTTTACAGGTTTTGAGATTCAGATTTTCAATTGTAGTAATTTTATAGAATTTGTTTGTTTTTCGAGATATTATTTTGTATTTTTTAATTTGAATGAAACTTTGTTCATGCATTGCATCCAATTTGAATCATATGTTTTTCCAATCAAGCCTTTGCGGCTGTGCCCAGAATATGGGACTTTTTTTTCAAAACCTCGCTCCACAAGCTGAATATTGTTCCTTGACCTATTTTAGGACTCTGGGCCAAATATGAGCAAAATCGGTCATCATTTACCCATTGACACTCGGAGGTGCAGTTTGTATGGGAAAAATCGAACAAATGTATGAAAACCACCAATTTCTTACGGTTTGGTCTGCACGGTGCACTACTTCCATCCAAATATTACCAAAAGTGAGATTCTTACTGAAAATTTAATGCTCTACAACTTTGTAGAACATACCAAAGCTGTAAAACTCGATCCTGAAAAGTTGTTAGCGATTTAAAAGGTCATGAAAGGTCATGGTGTATGAAAAACATTTTTTTCACCAAATTTAGGTCCGAGTATCAATAGGTTAATCTCATCCAATTTCGCTCAAAATTTACACAGATACTTAAAATAACCCAAAAAACCGTTTTCCGCTTGTGGAGCAGGGGATCATTTTTTTCCGGGCACCATACAAAATGAGCAAGTGAACGTTCGAAATTCTGTAACTTTAGAAGGGATTCGCTGATCGATTTTGTGTCTTCGGCAAAGTTGTAGATTATGATTTGGAATCTTAAACAAAATGTAAAAATCCGACTTTTTATTTGGCTATTATATCCAACAATTTAATTCCAAAATAAATAATAATAATAATGAAATTTGCATATTTTTTTTGATTTTATCGCAATGTTTTGAATGATTTGATTGTTTGAAGTGTTTTAGGAGACAAAAAATGAATGTTTTATGTTAGGGTTAAGGATCGTGACAAATAAGGAGTTATAGTATTTCCAAAAAGTCTTCCTCAAAAAAATAAAGAAAAAATGCTATACAAAATAAAATTTTCAGTCATATTTCGGAAACGGTTAATCTAAATTCTAAAAACATAAATTGTTTTAATTGTGAATAGCTGAAAATCAATCCAAAAATTTCCGATAAATCGCATTTTGAAAAATTAGGGTTATTAACACTAAGAAAATCGAATTAAAAAAAACATTTGAGGTCTGTATCACAGCCACCGATGCAAAAAATAAGAAAAATTATGAGGTTATTTTTCAGCTCTTCTTTTTTTGTTGGGCTGGTTTGTTCTTTATAAAGTCATTTATAATGCAAAAAAACTGAACATTTTTCGAAAAATACCAAAAATGGCCTTGAAATAAAAATTGTGTAAATTTTTTTGTAAAAAAAAAGAGTCATTTTTGATTACAAATTTGTATTTGCTTCTAAAAAAGATTTTTAAATTTGTTTTTCGGCAATATTCAAGTTTTTACCAAAACTTACAATAAAAAAAACATATCTCAGGTATAAAAATGTACCATCCTGAATTTTTGCGCCAAAGATGTCTTTTTGTCCCTTATACATATAAAAAATATAATTTTATCCTAATACATATGAAAACATCCCATTTTGGAAATTTAAATTTTAGTGATAAAAAGTAAAATTACAATCGTGATTTTTTTCACTTATTTTATTTGTTTAACTCATAACCTACAATTTTTCCGAAGACACCAAATCGATCAGGGATTTACCCGTCTCAAAATACAGATTTTCGAACATTCTGGCCATTTTCTATAACCACCCTGTAGATTAGCATGAATAATTGTTAAAATTATATGAATTAAATCATTTCATTTTCTGACAATAGTTCAAAAGTCTTGCAAAATTAAGTACCAAGAAACATAGACAGTGTTGCCAGATTTTCAGTTTATTTTATTTTTGTATTTGATCCAAATATTTTGTAAGAAATTTTTCCAAGTATTGCAAACGGGGATGCAATCCATTTTTTTTCTCGGTGCTACATAAACTTTGAAAATTTTTGCAACGGCCTAACATGGAAGCGGTTGTTTTTGTAGTTGTTCAAGATCATTTTCAATTAAGTTTGAATACAATCTTAACGAAAATTTTGCATTCAGAATCGAAGAAGCCACAAATTTTCTAATACTTTTTTTGTTCAGACAGAAAGAAAAATATTTTTTTTGGCAAATGTTAAGAGATACTCAATTCTTGAGGTAAAAATTAGTAACTTGGTCGTTGAAGTTTGTATGGGAAAGTTGGCAAAAATGTATGGGGAAAAGCAAACTTTTCAAAATCCATTGTCAAAAAGGAGATTCTTAAAAAATTAAAAAAAAAATTAAGACAAACAGCTTTGTCGAATGCCGCAAAACGATCCGATTCAACCCTGACGAGTTATCAGCGATTAAAAAAGACATTTTTGGATAATAAGATTTTATTTCAACAACTTTAACGATCTATAACGACCCTTAAACCTTAACCGATGTCGCTCTCGATTTTTTCAGTAACTTATTTTTGCCTAAGAAATCGAATCACCCTAATGTTCATGTTCATATTTTGCGCGGACCCAGTCTCACATTCAGTGAGTGCTAAGTGAAGTTATTTTAATCAAGTTTTCTTCCATCGTTGACGTTTTAGCTTTTAAAGTATCCAGAAAACCTTCCAAATAAGAGTAACATATTGGAAAGGTTTTTGAAACATCTTAAAGAGCTAGCAGCTCTACCTTATTACCTTACACGGAGAAAAAAGAGTTCCCAAAATCGTGAACATGCGTTCATAAAAATAAGAACCACGAACAAAGTGTATGTTCAATCGTGATTCCCATTTCCATGAACGCATGTTCACGATTTTGGGAAATCTTTTTTTTTCGTGTAGTTGAAATTTGGTTTAAAAACGTGGTGAATGAACAAAAAAAATGATTCCGCAATCATTTTACATCAGATCGTTGGATAGGAATTTGAAGATCTGGCAACCCTGTCATATTCGATTTGTGGACCAAAGCAAAGCAATCAGAATGAATCCTTAAAATCCACTGTTGAATACAGTAAGGTTTATGCGAGTATTGTTAAAAATGTGAGTTTATTTGTTTAAAAAACCATAAATCAACTTTATTCATCAACATTCATTCTCTAATGCTCGCAAATCAAACAACGATCCATGCCCAACTCTAACCTCAAACTACCAGGAACTACCCGTTGATTAAGTTACAACTTTTCCACCACCCATCCCGCGTCCGTTCCCTTCCAGCAATCAACTATTATGTAGCCGCGCACTAACTAAATAAACACGATTTGCTGTGCGTTGTGGTTGTACCCTGGCACCACCAAACCGGTCCGCGGCCGCTTGTCTGCGTTCCCCAGCGTCAAGATCGGCGTGTGCTGATACGATGCCGCCGCGGACGGGGCGCTTTTACAACATTAGAAGCGCCATCTGTCTATCGACCCGCGACTAGACACTACCTGCGCGACTACTAAACCAACACACAGCCAAATCGGTGCGCACATGACTTGCTCAAAGTTGAGTCAGTGTTGGTGCGAGCGCCGCGCCGTGATTCGAGTGATTGGTTAATCAGGTCAATGTTGTAACATTGAATGAAAATGAAATTTATGTGATGCTCTCTCTCTCTCTCGTGAGTACGAGCAGACTCTTCTAAGCCATTGGGGAGCCCCTCGGCGTTAGGGGGGTTTCCTTCGAGCAATAAATTCTACGCGAGCGAAACTCATTCCGGACGAGCGAACAGCTGAGCAAGATCATGGACGAAAGGTCTGGTCGGGCGCAACGCTGACTGCTCGTGAGTCCGACAAACTCCTAGAAAAGTGCCCGGAGCTGACAGTTGCTCTTGGTCGAACCCCGTTTCAACGTCACTGGCATGCCCCAAGCGCATCGCAAGACAAACTTTTGGCCGGGATTTTAATTTCTGGGTGTTGATTAAATTGAGTTGAGGTCTCTTTCCCGGTCGTGCCACGCGAACGTGGCGTTGTTTGTTTTTGTGTGTCGCACCTCCCGGAGGGAGATGATCGCCATAAATCTCGGCGCGACGCGAGTTGCAACCCGCCGTAAATCAGTCTAATCTAGATGATGCATTTCGATGTGCATCGCGTGTGTGTCCTAGGAGGGGACTTACGAGCGATTCGGAAGGGGAGTCGAGGGGACCCCGGCCGACCAAAGTAATGAGTTTTGTGCGGTCTCGAAGGCTTCGAGGAAACCCGAGTTGACATATTTCACATTTCTGGCGAATAATTAATGTGAACGCCGGACGAGACGGAGGGAAAAGGTTTCCTTCTTTTATTGAGAAACACTTTAATTATGCCCGGGGAGAGACCTTTTGCGGATTGGATTTGATGAGGAGGGGGATCTTGGGGGAAAATCCACGCGTTTAGGTGGAGCGTGTTCTGGATGTAATTGAGATGCCACGTGTACGATAATCGTCGCTAATCAACTGCAAATGGGTAAAGTTATGTCGTTTCATTGAAGGATAACTGTTGTTGGGGTTTTATAGTCTTTTCTATTAGAACAAAAATCTCTTGCAGAAAAATTTCAAAAGAATCAAAGTTTTGACGCTGATTTTCGTATTTTCACATTGAACAATTTTCTACTAAATCGACCGATTTCAATTTTTTTTTTATTTTTTTTTCTCAAAACATTAAAGATCTGGCAACCCTGTCTCGAGTTATGACCACTTAAGTGATATTTATGTACTTTTTGAGTTCGAATCTTCCTACCTTTTGTTGGAAAAGTCTACTAAACCGACCGATTTCAATTTTTTTTCTCAACAAATTGAAGATCTGGAAACCCTGTCTCGAGTTATGACCACTTAAGTGATATTAATGTATATTTTTTAGGCCGGAACTCCCTGAAATGTTTGTAGAATATGTCCGGATCCATTATCCGACCCATTGTTAGTTAGGTAATCAAAAATACCTTTCCAATGAGTTCAGAACATTGATCATCTGGCAACCCTGTCTTGAGTTATGACCACTTAAGTTATATTTATGTACTTTTTCGAGTTCGGATCTCACTTAAATGTATGTAAACTATATCCAGATCCATCATCCGACCCTTTGTAAGTTTGGTAATCGAATAACCTTTCCAACGAGTCCAAAACAATGAAGATCTGGCAACCCTGTCTCAAGTTATGACCACTTAAGTGATATTTAAGTACTTTTTCGAGTTCGTATCTCACTTAAATGTATGTAATCTATGTCCCGATCTATCGTCCAACCTTTTGTTGGAAAGGTGAAGGAGAGACCTTATAAACGAGTCTGGATCTGGCAACTCTGTTTAAGTTGTGATGTACTTTCTAAAGAATTTATAATTCAGATGAAAAATATTTCCGGATCAATTCTTAGGAAGTAGTGAGAAAGGCATCAACCACATAGGTGAATTAAGTTAGTTTTTAAATTAACATTTTTTCAAAAAAACTCATTCCCCAAAATTGGATTTTTTCGAGATTATTTTATTTGTTTAAGGAGATCATAACCCGCCACTTATGAGCCTTAGAGAAGTAAGTTCAATCTAATTTTTATGTAAATTTCAGGAAAAAAATCAATGTATGAAATTTGTTTTTTTCTTCTAAAAATACTATTTAAAAAATAATAACCCGGTGGCAACATTTGTGACCATACTTCTCTCATAAGCTCATAAGTTGTGGGTTTTGATCTCCTTAAATTCATTTAAAAAAAACTCGAAAAAATATTTTAACTTTGGGAAATTGAGTTTTTGTGAAAATAAAAAGTTAATTAAAAAACCGGCAATATTTTTTCCGTGTACCTATATTTTTCTTAACACTGAACCTGAACCTTCAACTTTGCTGAAGACACCGTACGGGGATTTTCGAATATTTAAGTACCGTAAATCGGGGTGACTTTGATAGGTTTCAGATTTTTCCGCAAAATGAAGAGTACAAATTGAATACGTACGCAATGGTTTGAAATCATACTGACCGTGGTAGAGGAGTGTTCAAAGAAAAACTAAGAAACTAACTAAGAAAAACTTTTGATAAAAATTTGAAAATTTTAAAATGTTAGTTAACTATAACAAAGAAAAAGTTGATGAATGACATTATTTCATACTTCAGAAAGTGTCATGATTTTCTCAATGAACATGATTTTGAATCGGAAAACGAAATGCATTTTCGGATTCTTCGGACAATTTTCCACTAGGAATATGCAAAATTAGTTTGTAAATAATAAATAATATTTGTTTTTAAACACAGTTAAAAATAAAATCTCCACATTTATAGGCAATGTTAGTTAAACAAATTTTATGTAAAATGTGAAAACTTGTGATTCGTGCTTTGAAATCAGTTTGAAATGCAATATAAATCAATGATTTTACAATCAATACTAGTTATGACGTTTTTCAGGAAAAATTTCGACTTTTAAACAATTTTACCTATAATTTATATTTATTTGTATTCTTAAGCTTATAAACATAGTAAACGAAATATAAACATTGATTATTTTTCTTAAAAATTATATCAGCAACCTTAGTGATGGTATATTTGACGTAAAAATGAAATTTAAACACCCTAAATCTGATTTTTAAAAGACAAATTATAACTATCAAAGTCACCCCGAAATTAAAACTAAATTTTTTTAACGTAACTATTTGTCTAAACACTATTGAAAAAAACTTTTTTCAAAAAAAAATGCATGGGCTTTGTGTAGGCTACCCCAGTACATGTTTTAAAAATAATAATTTCGAGAAAAACCTTGCCAGTTCGAAAATATTTCAAAAATAAATTGAAATCCTGTCATAGTTACCCTCCCATTTTTGTATGGACAGCTGCCAAAATTGTACGGAGACTTTTATGGGTGAACCATTTACACAAAATGGCTTCTTTGGTCACAGAAAAGGCCCCAAAAATGTTTTTAGCCAAATAAAAAAATACATATAAAATCAATTTCCGGTTTTGGTAGAGAATTGCTCCACACTCTTCATGTCAAAAGAGAAGGATAGGGGATTTGGAAGATGAGAAGTTTTTTTGGTCCACTTTTTTAATGGGATAAGGGACATTCTCCACGGTATCTCAAAGTGAGTTTTGCGTGAATTTAGACGATTTTCGGCAAGAAAAGTATTGAGAAAAAAATCAATAATATTTTGATAAAAGATGCTGTTAAAGAATTTCAAACAGATCTATGACTCCATTACTGTTTCAGCTCACGTCACTGGACCTCTCATGGTAGAACCGTCCCAGCTGCATCAATTTACCGTCGATAAATGCAAGTCTACCCTATAATTTCGATCCAATCCGCCGCGGATGATCTAATGCTTCGCCCATCAGGACGTCCACTTCCGTTGCTCTCCTATGGCTGATGAAATCACCTCCCAAAATGTTTCCCCAGCTCCAGATTTTTATCTGTGTCAGAAAAATCGAAATCGATGAATGGCAACTTTGTGTGTGCCTCGAACTCGCTTTCATTACTCACGCACAACCTGTTTCAGCAGCCAGGTAAAACAAAGCAACGCAATGGATCGATCATAAAGCTTGAGAGGATATAGGATAGGAAAGAGATAAAAAATAATAATATTGAAATCACGCACAAAATACAGTGGAGAAGGAAGGAGATGAAAAAAAACGGGACGTACCACACGAAGTGCTCCTCGCGCGCCGTCTAATTGCGATGATTTGCATCTTTATTTCTTCCATTTCTGGCCAAAGCCCAAGATCTTGAGGGGCCGATGGATGCTGCCAGCGAAGCTGACTGATTGACTGTGCGGTCGGTTTTAAAGTTCAATGTTAAAATTTAATTAATTCAAGTCCATTCTTTTGGCATTGTTGCTCGGTTGGCACGTCGCCGAGTTTTTAAAAAACACACTTCTTAGACCTAAAATTTAGTAAATTAACTTATGATCAAAAGTTGAATCATTTTCACTGGAAAATTTACAAAAAAAAATATAAGAAATTTAACCCCACCGTGCACACCCCTGACACTGTTGCTGGCTGCTGAAGAAAACAATTCCGAAAATGGCCAGCGCCGTTGAAGGCTGTTGAGCGGTGGTGTAAATTATGATCAGCGGGAGGAGGGGAAAGGAGCTTGCAGAGGAATCAATTCACCCCTTAAAAGCCGATGATTGATTTTTAATTACAGAGAGGGCCCCCAACAACAGGTTCTTTTTTTCCTCTCCTGAAACCAATCGAAGATTGTGGTGTTTTGCAACTTCGAGTCGGGGGTTAGAGGAAGCTGAATCTGGCGAGTTGTTGCATTTACCCCTGGGGATGGGAGGGAAAATGGTGTAAGAACGTCGGCAAATGGTCTCCCCGTGGTGGTCGTTGCCTCGGGAGCGACATGAAAGTGCTCTTCGAGCAAGCTGTGAGGGAACAAGGGTGGAGTTTGCAGGGAGTTGGGGGAAATTTGAGATGGAAATAGTTTGCACTTCTTTTTTTCATTTCTTGAGAAACGATCCAACAAGTTTTTCCCGAAGGAGTGGTTGGGAAAGTGCTTATTTTTGTGCAAAATTTTTTCTTCTCTATTCTTTGGGGATCGATTTGATACCCGGGGTATAATTAATACTCTGTTGAGCCTGACATTTATTTTTATTTATTTTTTACTTGATTATTTTTTGAATACGCGATAATAGCTTTTGCAATTCCGTTGTGAAATTTAATTCATTTAATTTTTAATTTATCATATTTTAACATTGTAAATCGGAACTTTAGTTGCTGCGACCAAAATTTCTATTCTTTGAAAAAAAAAAACAGTATTGATTCAAACATTCATAACTCGGTCAAAGATTTTTTGCACAACCTGGAAATTTCTGGAAAGCTGGCATTTGATGTCCCCTAAAACATAGATATGTTTTTTTGCAAATCAAGTTTTAGTGACTAAAAGTTAAATAAAACAATGATCAAATTTTTTGTTACCTTGTATCATTTTTTCAGTGTATTGCTTATCTATACCTACAACTTTGCCCAAGACACCAAATCGATCAAAAAATTCCTTCAAAAGATACAGATTTTTGCATTTTCATACATCATTTTTGTGTAGACAGCTGCCAAATTTGTATGGAAAATTATATGGACAAACTAATGATGCAAAATGGCTTCTTTGGGCATACCAAATGCACCAAAAAAGTTTCAGCCGGATTAACAAATACAAAAAAAACTAACTTAATCCACCTATGTGGTTGATGCCTTCCTCACTTTTGACCAAAAATGGGTATATGAGTGGTTTCATCATTTTTTTAGATCCAGAAAAAAAGAACACAATGTATAACTTATGTGGTAATAACTCGATACAGGGTTGTCAGTTCTTCAATGCTTTGGACTCATTGGAAAGGCCTTTCAATTACCTAACCAACAATGGGTTGGATGATGGATCCGGACATAGTTTACATACATTTAAGTGAGATCCGGCTTCAAAAAAGTACATAAATGTCCCTTAATTGTTCATAACATGAGACAGGATTTCCAGATCTTCAATGTTTTGGACTCATAGGAAAGGCCTTTCAATTACCTAACCAACGATAGGTCGGATGATGGATCCGGACATAGTTTACATACATTTAAGTGAGATCCGGCTTCAAAAAAGTACATAAATATCACTTAAGTGGTCATAACTCGAAACAGGGTTGCCAGATCTTCAATGTCTTGGACTCATTGGAAAGTCCTTTCAATAATCTAACCAACGATGGGTCGGATGATGGATCCGGTCATAGTTTACATACATTTAAGTGAGATCCGGCTTCAAAAATGTACATGAATACCACTTAAGTGGTCATAACTCGAGACAGGGTTGCCAGATCTTCAATGTCTTGAACTCATTGGAAAGGCCATTCAATTACCTAACCAACGATGGGTCGGATGATGGATCCGGACATAGTTTACATACATTTAAGTGAGATCCGGCTTCAAAAAAGTACATAAATATCACTTAAGTGGTCATAACTCGAGACAGGGTTGCCAGATCTTCAATGTCTTGGACTCATTGGAAAGGCCTTTCAATAATCTAACCAACGATGGGTTGGATGATGGATCCGGTCATAGTTTACATACATTTAAGTGAGATCCGGCTTCAAAAAAGTACATAAATATCACTTAAGTGGTCATAACTCGAGACAGGGTTGCCAGATCTTCAATGTCTTGGACTCATTGGAAAGGCCTTTCAATAATCTAACCAACGATGGGTCGGATGATGGATCCGGTCATAGTTTACATACATTTAAGTGAGATCCGGCTTCAAAAAAGTACATAAATATCACTTAAGTGGTCATAAATCGAGACAGGGTTGCCAGATCTTCAATGTCTTGGACTCATTGGAAAGGCCTTTCAATAATCTAACCAACGATGGGTCGGATGATGGCTCCGGTCATATTTTACATACATTTAAGTGAGATCCGGCTTCAAAAAAGTACATAAATATCACTTAAGTGGTCATAACTCGAGACAGGGTTGCCAGATCTTCAATGTCTTGGACTCATTGGAAAGGCCTTTCAATTAACTAACCAACGATGGGTTGGATGATGGATCCGGACATAGTTTACATACATTTAAGTGAGATCCGGCTTCAAAAAAGTACAAAAATGTCACTTAAGTGTTCATAACATGAGACAGGATTTCCAGATCTTCAATGTTTTGGACTCATTGGAAAGGCCTTTCAATTACCTAACCAACGATGGGTCGGATGATGGATCCGGACATAGTTTACATACATTTAAGTGAGATCCGGCTTCAAAAAAGTACATAAATATCACTTAAGTGGTCATAACTCGAGACAGGGTTGCCAGATCTTCAATGTCTTGGACTCATTGGAAAGGCCTTTCAATAATCTAACCAACGATGGGTCGGATGATGGATCCGGTCATAGTTTACATACATTTAAGTGAGATCCGGCTTCAAAAAAGTACATAAATATCACTTAAGTGGTCATAAATCGAGACAGGGTTGCCAGATCTTCAATGTCTTGGACTCATTGGAAAGGCATTTCAATAATCTAACCAACGATGGGTCGGATGATGGATCCGGTCATATTTTACATACATTTAAGTGAGATCCGGCTTCAAAAATGTACATGAATACCACTTAAGTGGTCATAACTCGAGACAGGGTTGCCAGATCTTCAATGTCTTGAACTCATTGGAAAGGCCATTCAATTACCTAACCAACGATGGGTCGGATGATGGATCCGGACATAGTTTACATACATTTAAGTGAGATCCGGCTTCAAAAAAGTACATAAATGTCACTTAAGTGTTCATAACATGAGACAGGATTTCCAGATCTTCAATGTTTTGGACTCATTGGAAAGTCCTTTCAATTACCTAACCAACTATGGGTCGGATGATGGATTCGGACATAGTTTACATACATTTAAGTGAGATCCGGCTTCAAAAAAGTACATAAATATCACTTAAGTGGTCATAACTCGAGATAGGGTTGCCAGATCTTCAATGTCTTGGACTCATTGGAAAGGCCTTTCAATAATCTAACCAACGATGGGTCGGATGATGGATCCGGTCATATTTTACATACATTTAAGTGAGATCCGGCTTCAAAAATGTACATGAATACCACTTAAGTGGTCATAACTCGAGACAGGGTTGCCAGATCTTCAATGTCTTGAACTCATTGGAAAGGCCATTCAATTACCTAACCAACGATGGGTCGGATGATGGATCCGGACATAGTTTACATACAATTAAGTGAGATCCGGCTTCAAAAAAGTACATAAATGTCACTTAAGTGTTCATAACATGAGACAGGATTTCCAGATCTTCAATGTTTTGGACTCATTGGAAAGTCCTTTCAATTACCTAACCAACTATGGGTCGGATGATGGATTCGGACATAGTTTACATACATTTAAGTGAGATCCGGCTTCAAAAAAGTACATAAATATCACTTAAGTGGTCATAACTCGAGATAGGGTTGCCAGATCTTCAATGTTTTATATTCATTGGAAAGACCTTTCAATTACCTAACCAACGATGGGTCGGATGATAGATCCGGACATAGTTTACATACATTTAAGTGATATCCGGCTTCAAAAAAGTACATAAATATCACTTAAGTGGTCATAACTCGAGACAGGGTTGCCAGATCTTCAATGTCTTGGACTCATTGGAAAGGCCTTTCAATAATCTAACCAACGATGGGTCGGATGATGGATCCGGTCATATTTTACATACATTTAAGTGAGATCCGGCTTCAAAAATGTACATGAATACCACTTAAGTGGTCATAACTCGAGACAGGGTTGCCAGATCTTCAATGTCTTGAACTCATTGGAAAGGCCATTCAATTACCTAACCAACGATGGGTCGGATGATGGATCCGGACATAGTTTACATACATTTAAGTGAGATCCGGCTTCAAAAAAGTACATAAATGTCACTTAAGTGTTCATAACATGAGACAGGATTTCCAGATCTTCAATGTTTTGGACTCATTGGAAAGTCCTTTCAATTACCTAACCAACTATGGGTCGGATGATGGATTCGGACATAGTTTACATACATTTAAGTGAGATCCGGCTTCAAAAAAGTACATAAATATCACTTAAGTGGTCATAACTCGAGATAGGGTTGCCAGATCTTCAATGTCTTGGACTCATTGGAAAGGCCTTTCAATAATCTAACCAACGATGGGTCGGATGATGGATCCGGTCATATTTTACATACATTTAAGTGAGATCCGGCTTCAAAAATGTACATGAATACCACTTAAGTGGTCATAACTCGAGACAGGGTTGCCAGATCTTCAATGTCTTGAACTCATTGGAAAGGCCATTCAATTACCTAACCAACGATGGGTCGGATGATGGATCCGGACATAGTTTACATACAATTAAGTGAGATCCGGCTTCAAAAAAGTACATAAATGTCACTTAAGTGTTCATAACATGAGACAGGATTTCCAGATCTTCAATGTTTTGGACTCATTGGAAAGTCCTTTCAATTACCTAACCAACTATGGGTCGGATGATGGATTCGGACATAGTTTACATACATTTAAGTGAGATCCGGCTTCAAAAAAGTACATAAATATCACTTAAGTGGTCATAACTCGAGATAGGGTTGCCAGATCTTCAATGTTTTATATTCATTGGAAAGACCTTTCAATTACCTAACCAACGATGGGTCGGATGATAGATCCGGACATAGTTTACATACATTTAAGTGATATCCGGCTTCAAAAAAGTACATAAATATCACTTAAGTGGTCATAACTCGAGACAGGGTTGCCAGATCTTCAATGTCTTGGACTCATTGGAAAGGCCTTTCAATTATCTAACTAACGATGGGTCATCATCCGGATCCGAACATCGTTTACATGCATATAATTGAGATCCGGGTATTTGTGAAAACACATTTTTATACATAACTTTTGAACTACTTATCGAAACTTCAAACAATTAAATAGCGATGTATGGGACCCTAAACCAAGTCGAATGCAACTGGTTCGATCAAAATCGGTTCAGCCAGTGCTGAGAAAACTCAGTGAGAATTTTGGTCACATACATACATACACACACACATACACACACACATACACACACACAGACATTTGTTCAGTTTTCGATTCTGAGTCGATATGTATACATGAAGGTAGGTCTAGGAGCTTTTAATAGAAAGTTTATTTTTAGAGCAGGATTATAGCCTTACTTCAGTGAGGAAGGCAAAAAATCGAATGACCGAAATCTGAGAGAATTGCTCTGCTCAGAGCTGAAAATGTCAGGGGTCCTGACGCGAAAATTGGTGACGCATACACGAATTTTTGAGATCCATTCACTGAACCGCAAAACCGTGACATAAACAAACCCGACTCAGTCGTGAGTGCCTTAGCTCACTGAGCAGCTGCAATGCGAGGCAGTAGTCGACCAACACTCATTCGACGTTGCCCGCACACACATAAAGAAACAAGTGTTTACACAAAAAGTTGGTATTTATGCGTGGAAATGTAATTTTGAATATAAGTTATGGTTGTTTTAAGTGTTTTGCACAGTCTAGAACCATTCAATTGTTTAAAAATAGTCAAAATAGTGTTTAGAGAGGATTTTATGAGTCAGTCATACGACACGAATTGAGTGAGTGAAGCTCATTTTTTCACGTCTCTCATTCTCCAGCAGCCGACCGGCACGAGTCAGGCGGCAGTGGTTGAACGGACACAGTAGGCTTACAGTCAGATGCTAGCAGTGAACTGACATTTTGGTTCGCTTCATGTGTACGCTGGGTTGGAAACATTTTGCAGGCCTGGCTCTGCTTTCTTATTTTTAACATTTAGGATTTTATGCAAAAAAAAACAATATGAGCAACTCTCTACGAAATCGGCCGATTTCGACCATTTTTATTTTTTGTATTTTTTGATTTGACTCAAACTTTGTGGGGGCCTTCCCTATGACCAAATAAGCTTTTTTGCGTCATTGGTTCACCCATACAAGTCTCTATACAATTTTGGCAGCTGTCCATACAAAAATGGTATGTAAATATTCAAACAGCTGTAACTTTTGAGTGAATTTTCTGATAAATTTGGTATCTTCGGCAAAGTTGTAGGTATTGTTGAGGACTTTTGAGAAAAAAATAGGTACACGGAAAAAAAAATTGAGGATTTTTTTATCAACTTTTTTTTCACTAAAACTCAATTTCCCAAAATACGTATTTTTTGATTTTCGAGATTTTTTGATATGTTTTAGGGGACAATAATCCGCAACTTTTGAGCCATAGAGAAACATGGTCAAAAAATCTGCCCCCGAGTTATGAATTTTTGAAAAAATAGTGATTTTTGGAAAAAATCGAAGTTTCATGCAAAAACAAGTTTGACATTATTTTTTAATGCAAAATTGAATTTACAATCCAAAAGTACTTTACATATTTTTTGATAAAGGGCTCCGTTTTTTAGATATAGCCACCGAAAGTTTGATTTTAGCGAAATATTTGCAGTTTTTCAATTTTTAAAAATAGTGACCATGAGTGACCATTTCTAATCTAATCTAATCTAATCTAACACAAACGCAGCCAGTCCGATGAAAGCATGCTGGAAAGTCTTGTGATTAGATTACGCCCCAAGCACTTTTCTTGTCATTATTAATAATTGCAGTACTTCCGAGAACACCCGAAAATGCATTGCAAAAATTAAAGCGGCCAGCCCTACTACGTTGTTTTTACCGCAGAGAGGATTCTGAGAACGGATCACATTTCACAGAATCTACAGGGGAGGAAGGATGCGTGGACATACTGTACCAAACGCTCCTGTTTACAGTTTCATATGTGTTTGTATAATGTGTTAAGTGTAAAATATAGTGTGGTTATATAATTAATTAAATATAATAATGCAATATAATGATCATTTAATAAAATCCCATCACCTATTTATAATAACATACACCCAAGCACACAAAAAGCGACACAAAAGAAATGAAAATGAGCATGCAAAAACAAGACAGCGCGTCCCCGTGGTCAGCGCACTAATCTGACCATGAGTGATCATTTCTAAAATTATTTTTTTTGAAAAGTTCAGAAAATTTGCTATAAAATTGTCTAAGAATCATTGAAGATTTGACTACGGGTTGCTGAGATAGAGCCGCTTTAAGAAAAAGAAACACGAAAATTTAAGTTTTCTAAATCTCAACAAAACAACCCACCATTTTCTAATGACGATTTCTCAGCAACTAATGGTCCGATCTTCAATGTTAAAATATAAACATTAGTGAAATTTTTCGATCTTTTCAAAAAAAATATTTTGAAAATTTTAAAATCAAGACTAACATTTCAAAAGAGCCAAACATTGAATATTACGCCCATTTAAAATGCTAGTCTTGATTTGAAAATTTTCAAAATATTTTTTTCGAAAAGATCGGATAATTTCACGAATGTTTCATGTATTAACATTGAAAATCGGACCATTAGTTGCTGAGATATCGTCATTAGAAAATGGTGGGTTGTTTTTGTGAGATTAGAAAACTTCAATTTTCGTGTTTCTTTTTCTTTAAGCCGCTGTATCTCAGCAACCAGAGGTCCAATCTTCAATGTCTCTCAGACAATTTTGTAGCAAATTTTCTAAAATTAAAAAAAAAAATTTTAGAAATGGTCACTCATGGTCACTATTTTTAAAAATTGAAAAACTGCAAATATTTCGCTAAAATCAAACTTTCGGTGGCTATATTTTGAAAACGGAGCCCTTTATCAAAAAATCTGTAAAGTACTTTTCGATTGCGAATTCAATTTTGCATTAAAAAATAATGTAAAACTTTCGTTTTTTCCAAAAATCACTATTTTTTCAAAAAATCATAGCTCGGCGGCAGATTTTTTGACCATGTTTCTCTATGGCTCAAAAGTTGCGGATTTTTGTCTCCTAAAACATATCAAAAAATCTCGAAAATCAAAAAATACGTATTTTGGGAAATCGAGTTTTAGTGAAAAAAAAGTTGATTAAAAAATCTGCATTTTTTTTCCGTGTACCTTTTTTTTTCTCAAAAGTCCTCAACAATACCTACAACTTTGCCGAAGACACCAAATTGATCAGAAAATTCACTCAAAAGTTACTGTTGTTTGAATATTTACATATCATTTTTGTATGGGCAGCTGCCAAAATTGTATGGAGACTTGTATGGGTGAACCAATGACGCAAAAAAGCTTATTTGGTCATAGGCCCACAAAGTTTAAGCCAAATCAAAAAATACAAATAAAATCCATTTCCGGTTTTGGTAGAGAATTGCTCATATGAATTGATTTTTTCATTTGTCTTAAAAATATTAGGACTCAAACAAGGATGCCTACTGTGTGAAGTTTTCAATAATCGGAAAACTTAACCGCAGATAACTAAACATCATGAATCAAAAACAAACCATAAGTGAGATTAACTTGTTTATGCTGTTTATTATGCAAAATGTTTCAATTTAAAATCACTTCAGCTCAAACAACAAGCAAACTTTGAGCCCTTTCCCGCAGCAAGAAACCCAACTTTTTTTTCTGTATTATTTCTCCTCAAACTCCGCAAGCACACACTTTCGCCCCGCATTTCGCGCCTTTCCCGTTTTTTTTTCTCCCGTTCCGTTCGACGCGTTTATGTTTATGTTTTCAATTAAAACTTATGTTTGTGTTTATGCTTTTCATTACTTCATCTTTTTCCTGCTTCTTCCCAGCGCCAACCTCAGTCGCGATGATGCACATTACTTTTGGCTCACACGCGATGCACACAGCAAGCAAGAAGACGTTCTTGTACTCCGTGTTGGTACTCCATGTGTATGTGTGTATGTGGGCACACGTACGTGTGATCTTTCTCAGTATACATGCTATATTGCCTGCTATTACTCATCTTCTTCAGTCTCAACGAAGAAAAAACATTTTCAAGAAGACTCGAGTGAGGTATTATAGGCTGTTCAAGACCTCTTCTTGTGGAGTAGCTCAGAATGAAGATCTCCAGAAGTTGCCAGCTTTGACGAGCAGCAGAGCATCGGCACTTCTACTTCTTCTTCAACTCCATCACGGAATCTCTCTGCTTCCAGAAAAAAAAGAGTAAGAAGGGATGAAAACATGATGAAGAACCCAAGGGGTTTTATGGGCTTATGTCGAACGGCAGCAGCAGCCCGTTCCCGGCCCAGAAGGCAGAACAATATTGAAACGAATGACTGACTTTAACTAATTATAATGGTGTTTTATGATGTGGTATGCTGACATTTTTATGTGTTTTTAAGCGATGTTTTACGATACGGACGGTTTGAGCGTGTGCTGCTTTCTCAGAACAAGAACAAGAAGGGACTACTCCAGAGCCCACCCCAGCCTGGGATGATCCCGGAGACCACAAAATAGGCGCATTATCGCACCCCCTTTTTTCGAACCCAACTTTTTAACGGGCCTATCGGTTTCTTAGGTTATGTGTTCGGAAGCCGTGACATAAATAACATCGCGGGCTAATTGGAGGAACACGATTTGTAGACGTAGAATTTGTGCGGTTTTATTCGTGAAACAATCGAGCGGCTTCTTCAATCGTCAATGGTCCATTCAAGGAGAGCACTCTCCAGGGCCAGCATGTGCCGGTAGTCACGATCGATCTCGGCCAGTTGTTGTGCGCGCCACTGCTCGACCAGCTGGACCACCTCCACGTACAGCTGGAGCAGGTCCTGGGTTGTGGGGGATGACGGCGGCACGTCCAGTGGGTTGGGCATGATTCTACAAAGAAAAATTATACGAATAAAAAAGTTTGCATGAAATATTAGAGTTACCTGACGTCAAGTTTTAAGAATTACAAGTTTACAATGACAATTTGATGAAATTGTGACTACTTTGTTATTTCTTATTTCAAAGATTTGGTTCTTGAGTTTTCTATATGTTTGGAACCCTTTTTTAATTTTTAAACTATTTATATAAAAACGGTGGTGGTGGGACATTAGGGTGTAATATCAAAATCGATTTTCCAGCACAGCAATTTTTCAGTTCCTTTTGGGGTCCTAAACAACTCCACAAAGTTTGAGAATTATTGGTTCAGTCCTCACATTGCGCAAAGCGATTCAATTTTCCATACAAATTTGTATGGGAAAAATCATTTTTTTGAATTTTGATATTTAAAAAATCCACGTTTAATGCTATATCAAAACCGGATTCATATTCGGATGCTCTGGAAGGTGCTCTACAACTTTCCCCAAGAGAGTATGGTGCTAGCTTGCTCCTGAAAGAAGATACAGCGTCCTCAAAACTCGTCTAAAACGTGCTTTTCGAGCAAAAAACACGTTTTAGACGAGTTTTGAACACGCTGTATGTTTTCATAGGAACAAGTTAGCACCATACTCTCTTCAGGAAAGTTGTAGAGCACCTTTCAGAGCATCCAAATATGAATTCGGTTTCAATATAGCGTGAAACGTGCATTTTTAAAATATCGAAATCTAAAAAAATGGTTTTCTCCATACAAATTTATATGGAAAATTGAATCGCTTTGCGCAAAGTGGGGACTTAACCAATCGTTCCCAAACTTTAGGGAGTTGTTTAGGACCCCAAAAGGAACTGAAAAGTTGCTGTGCTCACTAAATTTGAACAACTTTATTTTTTTCCATACAACCATATTACACCCTAGTGGGACATATTTGTTAAGGGCTTATGGCCTATCTACAATCACTTGGCTTAGAAAATGTAAAATAGTACGGAAATTACAAAAGAAATTAGGTTTGTTGCTGATTTGGGAAATGTTAAAAATATTTAGAATGTTTGTGAAATTCCGAGGTTAGGGGCGCGTGGAGCCTGAACGAAAAAAGTGCATTTTTCGAGCATTTTTCAGAAATGCGCGTAACAATCATACTAAAGTCCTTCAAGTTTGGCTGCCTTGGGCTTCAAGTTATAGTTTAATGTCCCCTGAACAAATTCCTGTACAGACATAGTCCATAATAGCTTGTGCTGGGGCATGGCAGGGCGTTTTAGGGAGAAAAAATTGTATTTTTAGCTAAAAAATGTCAAAAATCATTCCCCAAAACGAGCCAAAAAATTTTGCAGCCAAAACTAATGCATTCAGCTTGTAGGAAATTTTACGGAGATCATTTTGCTTTTTTTAACATTCAATTTATGTCCACGCAAAGCTGAGATATTTGCATTTTAGTTAACAAAAAGTGACGAATTTCAAAATTTAAAATTCTTAGTTACCTTAGTATATAAGCGTTTTTAGCATAAAACATGGTCTACTATGATTACAAACAAAAAGGCATATATTTTGAATATTTTTATTTTGCTCGCATTGTGACAGAAACGAAAAATAATCATAAATCAAAATTAATTTTATTAAAATTGATATCTACAAGCTGTGAACGTGATTTTTTTGCATACATGCATGTATGTACATTCGAATTAAAAAAATTCATTCATAAAAAAATGTTTTTTTTCAAAAATAGTTACCCATTAGAGCTTTTTTGAAACTTTAAGGAGAGATTGAAAATCATCTTTTTAATGGATTTAGTGAATTTTCTGTAAAATTAAATTTTGTGATTTTCAACATGTATGTAACCCCTTAAGTAAAGTCGTCAATAACTAGTTATTGTATATGTAAAAAAAAATATGAATATGAAAACAAAATTTTGTGGTCATGATTCGATTATCTAAAGTCCCAAACAAACCTTCGGATAATCGAACTTCGGGTGATCGAAACTTCGGATAATCGAGTCTGGACTGTCTTATAGTTTTAATGAAAAAAAAAGATTTTTGTCGATTTCATTATTTTTCCGTGTTTGCACGCGGCGCGTTGAAAAACACAGAATTTTTTTTCAAAAAAATGTGTCTCAGAATGAACTCTAATGCCGATATTTATATATGTGTCGTAAAATTGTCCGAGGAGTCCGTTGAACAAATTTATCACTTTCATTTGCGCCCAAGGCAGCTAAAATCAGTTTAAATGAAGCGAAGTTATGATCTTCTGAATAAACAAGTTTTTTTTTGTGAAAATCGACGGAAATAGTCATTTTTTGGACCACCCTAATACGGCGTAGGGCCAAACAAAAAACATACGGGTCTAATTATTTCAGCCAGCCCGAGCAGACGGAAATAACTTGGGAAGGTCAATGTTGCCTTCCTCACTGAGGTAAGGCTATAATCCTGCTCTAAAAATGAACTTTGTATAAAAACGTCGTAGACCCACCTTCATGTATACATATCGACTCAGAATCGAAAACTGAACAAATGTCTGTGTGTATGTGTGTGTGTATGTGTGTGTGTATGTGTGTGTGTATGTATGTATGTGACCAACAAACTAGCTCATGTTTCTCGGCACTGGCTGAACCGATTTGACCCGAACCTGTTGCATTCGACTTGGTTTAGGGTCCCATAGATCGAGTTTTATACAGATTGAAGTTTCGATAAGTAGTTCAAAAGTTATGTATAAAAATGAGTTTTCACATATATTTGGATCTCACTTAACTGTATGTAAACTATGTCCGGGTCCATCATCCGACCCATCGTTGGTCAAAAGACCTTTCCAACGAGTTCAAAAAATTGAAGATCTGGCAACCCTGTCTCGAGATATGGCCACTTAAGTGATATTGATATACTTTTTTGAAGCCGGATCTCACTTAAATGTATGTAAACTATGTCCGGCTCCACTATCCGACCCATTGTTGATAAGGTTATCAAAAGACCTTTCCAACGAGTCTAAAACATTGAAGATCTGGCAACCCTGTCTCGAGATATGCCCACTTAAGTGATATTGATGCACTTTTTTGAAGCCGGATCTTACTTAAATGTATGTAAACTAGTTTTGGATTCACCATCTGACCCATTGTTGGTTAGGTTTTCAAATGATCTTTCCAACGAGTTCAAAACATTGAAAATCTGGCAACCCTGTCTCGAGATATGTACAATTAAGTGATATTGATGTACTTTTTGGAAACCGGATCTCACTTAAATGTATGTAAACTATGTCCGGATCCACCATCCAACCCATCGTTGGATAACTTATTAAAAGACCTTTCCAACGAGTCCAAAACATTGAAGATCTGGCAACCCTGTCTCGTGATATGTACACATAAGTGATATTGATGTACTTTTTTGAAGCCGGATCTCACTTAAATGTATGTAAACTAGGTCCAGCTCCACAATTCGACCTCTCGTTGGTTAGGTAATCAATAGACCTTTCCAACGAGTCCAAAACATTGAAGATCTGGCAACCCTGTCTCGAGATATGCCCACTTAAGTGATATTGATGTACTTTTTGGAAGCCGGATCTCACTTAAATGTATGTAAACTATGTCCGGATCCACCATCCGACCCATCGTTGGTTAGGTTATCAAAAGATCTTTCCAACGAGTCCAAAACATTGAAGATCTGGCAACCCTGTCTCGAGATATGCCCACTTAAGTGATATTGATGTACTTTTTGGAAGCCGGATCTCACTTAAATGTATGTAAACTATGTCCGGATCCACCATCCGACCCATCGTTGGTTAGGTTATCAAAAGATCTTTCCAACGAGTCCAAAACATTGAAGATCTGGCAACCCTGTCTCGAGATATGCCCACTTAAGTGATATTGATGCACTTTTTTGAAGCCGGATCTTACTTAAATGTATGTAAACTAGTTTTGGATTCACCATCTGACCCATCGTTGGTTAGGTTTTCAAATGATCTTTCCAACGAGTTCAAAACATTGAAAATCTGGCAACCCTGTCTCGAGATATGTACAATTAAGTGATATTGATGTACTTTTTGGAAACCGGATCTCACTTAAATGTATGTAAACTATGTCCGGATCCACCATCCAACCCATCGTTGGATAACTTATTAAAAGACCTTTCCAACGAGTCCAAAACATTGAAGATCTGGCAACCCTGTCTCGTGATATGTACACATAAGTGATATTGATGTACTTTTTTGAAGCCGGATCTCACTTAAATGTATGTAAACTAGGTCCAGCTCCACAATTCGACCTCTCGTTGGTTAGGTAATCAATAGACCTTTCCAACGAGTCCAAAACATTGAAGATCTGGCAACCCTGTCTCGAGATATGCCCACTTAAGTGATATTGATGTACTTTTTGGAAGCCGGATCTCACTTAAATGTATGTAAACTATGTCCGGATCCACCATCCGACCCATCTTTGGTTAGGTTATCAAAAGATCTTTCCAACGAGTCCAAAACATTGAAGATCTGGCAACCCTGTCTCGAGATATGCCCACTTAAGTGATATTGATGTACTTTTTGGAAGCCGGATCTCACTTAAATGTATGTAAACTATGTCCGGATCCACCATCCAACCCATCGTTGGATAACTTATTAAAAGACCTTTCCAACGAGTCCAAAACATTGAAGATCTGGCAACCCTGTTTCGTGATATGTACACATAAGTGATATTTATGTACTTTTTTGAAGCCGGATCTCACTTAAATGTATGTAAACTAGGTCCGGCTTAATTATTTTGAATTGAGTCAAACTGAATTGTTCAGTTCTGTGTTAATTTTCCGATGCATTTCAATTTATACTATTTTTCGGAAAAGTTCAGAATATTTATCCATTGTTTGAATTTCGATAATTCCCGGGAATTTTACAAAAATCCCAAGACATGACATAAAATTCAACGATAATTTTTTTATGATTATTATTTTTTCCTCAACCTGAGTAACCTGAATCTATGTTTACAATGGTATGAGGAAAGCTTAATCTAAAATACATATAGGTATTATGCATAGATGCCTGATTGATTTTATGACGAAATAAATATCATACACCTAATTGCTTTAAGTGATGAATTTGTGAAAACAAAATCTTTCGCCGGTTCGATAAAACATATTTTTCTTTATTTAAAACCAAAAATGTAAAAGAAGTTTTTTTTAATGAAAATATAGTTCAAAGCTAGAAAATACCTTATTAATTAATCGAATTGGTTCAGATCTTTCAATTTAAAGGATAAACTAGCGACACAGCCTCGGACACAGCTGTCAAAGGTGATTTTTGCTAGCGTTTTCAAAACCTGGAACGGATGCGACCAAATGCCTTAGAAACATTGCACTTCAGATTATCGAATCTTCGGACGTTGAGCCCAAAAATGACCGTAAACGTGATACGAAACTGTATTTGACCGATTCTTTCGTGACGGGACAACGTTTGAACGCATATGTTTTCCGTTCTTTGCTGATAACTTTAAAATCTGTGAGAAAAGGTACGAATATTTGTACAAATTTTGAAAGTACATTAAATTTCCAATAAGATTTACTCCAGAAAACATTTAAAAACACAAAGTTTGAGTCAAGTGAGATACAAATGTAGCGTGACGGGACAACATCATACAATAGGACCATTTTGATTTTTATACACAAAAGTGAAGAACTCTGCTGCTGCCAAATTTGGTATTGTAACAGGCAATCGGTCCCCAATGGTCCGCTTACGTTCTTCCTTTGTGATTTCCTGAGAGAACAAAAAAATCATCGGAGAGTGAGTGTTAACGTGGAAAAGGATAAGAGTGATAGAAAGAGAATGCTCCTTTTGGCAATCAGAGATAAAACAAGATAGCTCACAGCCGGTGACGGTCGCTAAACCTTCTGATATTTTGGTGAAGGAATCATCAAATGGTAGTTTTTTGTTTCTATCACTCATTCACAACACGGATAGTGGACTGCAAAACAAAATTCTTTTGAATTAATCTATAAAGTTTCCCTTCACTGGTCTTCCGTGTGTGAGAGAGAAGATTTACCATCAACCAGTACCACCCTCCCCACCATCCACCGGAAACAGGACAACATTCGCGAAGGAAGCAATTCCGATCGAGACAACTCTTTTCGTGCTGTTGGAAAAAGTAAAATGACAAAATCACATGTGACTGTGCTTTTTTCGGACAACTCAGCAGTTTTAACTAGTTTGCTGGTATTGGTGCAAAGACGGTGCACGGGAAGGACGTTCGCTGTGACGTCATTTTGTCTCTCTTGGTGAATACTTTTCCGAGTGTGTATTTGTGGGTACGTGTGTGTACGAATGATGGTGTCATTGAGCCGCGCCGAGTTCGTCGTCGCATTTTTATTATGGTTTGCGGCACGAAATGAGAACTTTTAGGGGGAAAAAGGAGGGGAGGGCGGGGGAAAACGCGCGGTTTTATAATGCAGTTTTATGATGTATCATTTGATGCAAAGTGACAGTAATTGAATTGGTTTGAATAATTTATTCTTGGATTTAATCGTCAGCGGGAGATGCGAAATGAGAAGCGAAAGTAAAGGCCAATGATGGCGGGTTGAGTTCTGGTTGTAGTGAGTTCATTTTGTGTTTTTTTTTTGTACTGAATGCATGTTGTTGCACAAAATGATTGGTTGCTGGAGATGACTTAATGAAACAGTTCCGATTGGTTGTGGTTTTTAGTCCCTACGCTGCAGTCAGTGAAAAAAGTGAACATTATGTTAATGATTTCATTTGCTCGCGATAAACGAACTCGATTTAAGTTAATGTAACTCGATTTCGTTTATGATGAAAAATTATATATGATTTTCTATTTTTTGTAAGATGATTAAAAAAAAAGAAAAGGTAAATTTAGTTTGATCGATTCAAATCTGACTTCAAAATGAAATAAAATCGTTGAACTTTCAATTCCAACAAGTCACTTATGATATGCAAATTGCCACTATCCACTTGAAATTTTCCATCCAATCAAGCTTTCATTCTGCTCAAAGAAGCTTCTAAATTAAAAATAATCATAAAGTCATCAATCGACTCCCCGCCAACAAAGAGAAACCACCCTCCTAGAGAGCAAAACTCCCACTCCAACCTCTTCGTCCTCGTCGTCATAATGTGATCGAATCAACAGTTTGCATCATGCACCGGAAATTTGTCCCCCACACAAACACACTTCTTTGGATCTCATTTTCCCAGATGCATCTGACTGGTGGAAAATTGCATTTCCCTTTACCTTCCGAGCGAGCAACCAGCAGCAGCGTCGTCATCATCTTCATTATCCTCCCACGCTGAACATGACCTTTCCCATTGCTGTTTTTGCATTTTTCAAGCTAAAACCAACGCACTCATCGTCGAGCTTTTGTCCACCAGCCAGCCAGGAGCGGAGACTTTTATTGATTATTTTGAGCTTTTTTTTGTTGTTGACTGGTTGGTTGGTTGGTCGGTCGGTCAGACACTTTCCACAGAATTTTCCGACCGGCAACAACAACAAGCTGCAAAGGAGAGAGAGACGGCGTGGGGGAGGAAAAGTTTTTCAGTTTTCAAAGGAAGGCGGGAGGAGGAGGGAGGTGTTTATGTTTGTGCTATGTTGGCGCCCGATAATTTATTTTTCGATTTTTCTTTTTCTTTGTGCTGAGAGAAATCAACAAAGTTGCAGCCGGCAGTCGAACCACCAGCACCAACCGGTGAAGAGGATCGATGCAAGTTTAATGAATTATTGTTTAATTATGCATACAAATATGGCCCTGAGGGTGACGCTGGAGAAGACAAGATTTTATATTTTTTAATTGCTGTGTTGGGTCAAGCGGAAATGCTTCATTATTGGGGAATGAGGCGCGCTAAATAAGAATGATGTTTTTTTTCAAAACTGTTTAATGTGCTCAATAATTAAAAATATTTTGAACGCTTTAGTAATCTTTTTTCTTTTCTTTCATTTCAGGTACGTATCATAATCATCAATTATATAATGAAAACTAAATGTGTAAGTAAGACAGATATTTCAAAATAATGTTTGCTTGAACAATCTGTTGAAGTTTTTAAATGTTAGAATCAAGATCAACCGTTTGAAAGGGGTAATTCTCTACCAACTCACACGAAATCGGGAAAAGTAGCCCCGACCCCTCTTCGATTTGCGTGAAACTTTTCCTAAGGGGTAACTTTTGTCCCTGATCACGAATCCGGGGTCCGTTTTTTGATATCTCGTGACGGAGGGGCGGTACGACCCCTTCCATTTTTGAACATGCGAAAAAAGAGGTGTTTTTCTATAATTTGCAGCCTGAAACGGTGATGAGATAGAAATTTGAGGTCAAAGGGACTTTTATGTAAAATTAGACGCCCGATTTGATGGCGTACTCAGAATTCCGAAAAAACGTATTTTTCATCGAAAAAAACACTAATTTTTTTTTAAATTCTCCCATTTTCCGTTACTCGACTGTAAAAAATTTTGGAACATGTCATTTTATGGGAAATTTAATGTACTTTTCGAATCTACATTGACCCAGAAGGGTCATTTTTTCATTAAGAACAAAATTTTTCATTTTAAAATTTCGTGTTTTTTCTAACTTTGCAGAGTTATATTTAAGAGTGTAACAATGTTCTACAAAGTTGTAGAACAGACAACTACAAAAAATTTGATATATAGACATAAGGTATTTGCTAATAAACATCACGAGTTATCACGATTTTACGAAAAAAAGTTTTGAAAAAGTTACTTTTTGCGTTTCTCTTTGTTTCGTCGTCCGTGTCTGTCGCGGGTGACCATGAACGGCCATGATCGACGACGACCAACTTTTTCAAAACTTTTTTTTCGTAAAATCGCGATAACTCGTGATATTTATCAGTAAACCCCTTATGTCTACATATCAAAATTTTTGTAATTGTCTGCTCTACAACTTTGTAGAACATTGTTACACTCTAAAAAATAACCCTGCAAAGTTAGAAAAAAACACGAAATTTTAAAATGAAAAATTTTGTTCTAAATGAAAAAATGACCCTTATGAGTCAATGAAGATTCGAAAGGTACATTAAATTTCCCATAAAATGACATGTTCCAAAATTTTGTACAGTCGAGTAACGGAAAATGGGAGATTTTTTGAAACTTTTTTAGTGTTTTTATTCGATGAAAAATACGTTTTTTCGGAATTCTGAGTAAGCCATCAAATCGGGCGTCTAATTTTACATAAAAGTCCCTTTGACACCAAATTTCTATCTCACCACCGTTTCAGGCTGCAAATTATTGAAAAGTACCTCTTTTTTCGCATGTTCACATGTCGTACCGCCCCTCCGTCACGAGATATCAAAAAACGGACCTCGGATTCGTGATCAGGGACAAAAGTTACCCCTAAGGACAAAGTTTCACGCAAATCGAAGAGGGGTCGGGGCAACTGCTGTGTGAGTTGGCGGAGAATTACCCAAAGGCCTAAAACATTTATTTTACACATTTTAAAATGTTTTGCTTGATTCCGAAATTTCAAAATTGTTTTCATTTTAAAAAGAGCAGAAAATTTCACAAGAGTTTAGTTTTTAAACATTGTACATCAAACCAACAGTTTCCGAAAAATTGCGAGTTGAAAAATTAGAGCTTTTTCAGATTAAAATTACACTGAGCAGTTCTCTACGAAATCGATCTTTTTTTAAATTTTAGTTTTTGTACAATTTATTTCGGCTGAAACTTTTATGGTGCCTTTGGTATGCCCAAAGAAGCCATTTTGCATCATTAGTTTGTCCATATAATTTTCCATACAAATTTGGCAGCTGTCCATACAAAAATGATTTATGAAAATTCAAAAATCTGTATCTTATGAAGGAATTTTAAGATCGACTTAGTGTCTTCGGCAAAGTTGTAGGTTTGGATAGGAACCACACTGAAAAAATGATACACGGTGTAAAATGGGGATATTTAATTTAATTTTTTGTCACTAAATCTTGATTTGCAAAAAAAACAAAATTTTTATTTTAAATTTGATTTATATCCCTGACATCAAATGCCGACTTTTCAGAAATTTCCAGGTTGGTCGCCAAAATTTTTTAACTTCATTTTTCGATGTAAAATCAAATTAAAAATCAAAAAGTACTGAAGTGAAATTTTGATTAAGTGCACAATTTTCAAGTTAAAGCCATATTAAGGTAACTTTTTTAAAAATAGTTGCAGTTTGTATTTTTTAAATTAGTTTTTGAACTTTTTTGATACGACCTTTAGATATTGCAATGTAAAAGTTCCAAAACCGGAAAAAATAAATAAATAAATAAATTGATGTTTCCTAATTCTCACCCAAACAACCCATCATTTTCTAACGTCGATATCTCAGCAACTAATGGTCCGATTTACAAAGTTAAAAAATATGAAACATTCGTGTAATTTTCCAATCTTTTCGAAACAAATATGATCAAAATTTTCTAATCAAGACTAACATTTCAAAAGGGTGTAATATTATATTTAAGTTCAAAATAGCAAAATATAGAGAATTTTCTCAGCTCTTCAAAAATGTTTTTTTCAAAAGTGGGCAAACTTGTGCACTATTAAAAAAAAAATGAAAAACTGCGACTATTTTCAAAAAAGTTACCTAAAAATAGATTTAACTTGAAAACGGTGCACTTTGCCAAAAAATAACTTTAGTATTTTTTGATTTTAAATTTGATTTTATATCGAAAAATTTAGTTGAAAAATTTTTTCGACCAATATTTTGATTTTTTGAAAAAATCATTACTGTTTCAAAAATTCATAACTCGGTCAAGATTTTTTGCACAACCTGAAAATTCCTGAAAATTTGGCATTTGATGTCCTCTAAAACATATCAAATTTAAAAAAAATACAAATGGTGTTTTTTTTTTTGCAAATCAAGATTGAGTGACAAAAAGTTAAATTAAAAATCACAATTTTTTTATACCGTGTATATCATTTTTTTAGTGTAGTCCTAACCCATACCTACAACTTTGTCGAAGACACCAAATCGATTTTTGAATATTCATACATCATTTTTTGTGCCAAATTTCTTTGGGCATACCGAAGGCACCAAAAAAGTTTCAGCCTTATGAAAAATACAAAAAAATCGAATGACCGAAATCTGAGAGAATGACTCTATTTTAAATATCAAAATCGAGTTCTGCGACCCGATTTTATTCAAATTTGAATGGTTGATTGCCTTTAAACTAAAAAAAATGCATTTTTTCAATATTTAACCCTCTACAACCCAACCCCGCCTTTAGACGGGCTTCGATTTGAAAAATCGCTGAAAATCCATTTTTCAACCAATTTTTGACCTTTAAAATGCATTATAAAGAAGAACTCATAAAATTTCAGAAAATTTATGGATTTTAAGTTTTACTTGTTTCCTGTGACTTTGCCAATGTTTTTAAAAATGTAATTTTTTAGGGGTCAACTTTGGCTGTTTTTTTTACTAACATGTCCTATGTTTTAAGTAAAAAGAAGTATGCAGTAATTTTTCTAGTGTCCTAGGCTATGCTTCTACGCATTTTTTTACAATTTAAATGATAATGGTGCCATTCTATAGCTGAAAATGTGAAAAACAAGCAAAAAATTGAAAAGGGACTGTAAAAACATGAAAAAAATAGATAGGCAAAATGTAATGATAGGAGGTGGAAGAATAGGCCAAATACTACCAAAAACAAACATAAACTAAACAAGATAAATGCAAATTAAAATACTAAAAATAAAAGAAGAAAAACATAAAACAATAGAAGTAAAGTTTTTCGTAGAACAATAGTTGCTCAAAATGAACACGGGAAAAATAAAAATCCTCGAAAAAAAAAATTTGGGCTGTAGAGGGTTAATCATCGTCATTTTGGCCGCCATTTTGGATTAAAAAATTCTGAATCACTTTAGAGTAAATTAAGGTCATACTGAAGCTCAACAGTAAAAAATAAGACAACGAGAACATTTATTTTCTCGCGATTCGATTACCCGAAGTTTCGATTATCTGAAGTAAATTTTTGCCAAGGCCTTCGGATAATCGAGTCTGGACTGTATTACTATTATATTTTTCATGTGGTTCTAGCGATACTGACTGTTTGCTAGTATAAAGTCAAAAGCCAAATTTGTATTGCAATCAAAAGCTTTAACACAATATTATAACCATTTGAATTTGAAGCATTTTTTAAGTTGATTATTTTGCAGTGCTATACATATTAATTTAAAAAAATTTTCACATATTTTTAATCAAAGCCTTAACGAATAACAGTGTTAAATTTTTTTTCGGTGCTCAAAAGTTAAACTTTTCAGCTTTTGTTTCGGTAAGTTATTTTTTTCGACACAAACGCCATTCACTCTGTTCGGACAATTCGTCAATGAAACGTCCTTGAGCAGCAGCCCGATTCAGCGTCATCTCTCCGACTTTCCCACCGGGAAAATCCCACTCCTCCTATCGAAAAAAAAACCGGAAAAACTTCCCTTCCTTCATAGCGCAAAATTCCTCCAATTTTCGCATCTTTTTTCGGGAAAAAAATCTCCCATCCTCTTCCTTCTTCCAGGAATCCATCCTCAAACTCGCCGACTGCCGTCGTCGTCAGTGACTTTCGTTTACTCTCACGGGCTCTCCGCCTCGTCGGGAAGTTCAATGTCCTCCCGGTTTCGGAGCTCTGCCTTGTTGCCTGCTGTACTGCTGCTGGTGCACAGTCATAAAGATTATTCAATACACACCACCACCAGCCCCTCTCCGCCGCTACCCGGCCTTCTCCTAATGTCACCGGGTTCGTCCCGGAGCGCGGTCGCGGGGAGACTCTTCAGGGTCGTCGCCGCCGCCGCGCGAGAGGAACTTCGGAAATGAGGTTCGGCGGAACCGAAAAAAAAAGAAGAGGAAGACATAATTCTCCCTCTCCCTTTTTCATTCACTCTCTCCCGTGGGCCGGCGACTTTTTCGCGTGCAGTCATCGATCCTGTTCTTTTCGCTCCCTTCAAAATTTGCACGCGCTCTCGCTCACACTCGCACATTCCCCTCCCATCGCACGACTTTCCTGTTCATGACCTACGGCAACATTGCACCATCGCGCGACTTCGGTCGCAAAGATGTAATGCATGTTTATTTTATTTCAACACTGATCAACGCTGAGAGCTGAGAGGGAGAGCAGAAAGATGTGGAATGAACAAGGCAAACGAAAAAAGAAGCAGTCTTTTCGAAAATTAAACCAAAACGGGGTAAATTATTTAGAAAAGCAATAAAAAAAAATCAAAGTAAATGAAATGTCGAATTTTCATGGAAATCATTATTTTTTCAATATTTCATCACCATCAATACCTTTCATTGATTTGAATATGCCCTTTTATCCTAAAATGGCTGTAGCTTGGTTTTTACAAAATGTTGTTACTATCTAAAAATCGAAATTGTTCAGCAAGAAGTTTTGTACAGGATGTTGCTTTTGAATTTTGCGGCAATATTTTGGTTTTTCTGGGTTTTAGTGAGAAATTGGTAAAAAGTAAAAAAACCTTTTTTGCAATTCCGTCGTGAAACTACGTACTTTTCCTGTCATTCTTGAACCAAAAATACCAAAAATAACAGAATCGAATAGTAACACTTTTCAAAATAAATGCTGAAAAGTTGTACTTTTCAGCACTAAAATGGATGCTGAAAAGTTGAACTGGTTAATTGACAAAATCGGGAGCATTTGACTTATAATTCCACTCAAAGGGTGTTTTTCGGATTTACAAAAAATGTTGTATGGAACTCTCTGCAAAAATTGATTTTTTCAGCACTTGTCATATTTATCCAACTCGGTGAACCTCGTTGGATAAATGTATGACTCGTGCTGAAAAAATCGTCTTTTTGCAACTTGTTGCATAAACTACTATTTTAAAACATGTTGCTAACAAAAAAAAAATGACGACTTCTTCGATCAATATGATTACAGTACATTACTGATGGGACCCCTAGCTATGATTTAAAGTGAAATACGTAGCAATTTAAAATCATTTTTGAATTTTTATACCAAAATATCATTTTTTTAAAATCATAAACAGGCAATGTTTCAGCATGTTCTGAACGATTTGTGTGATCCGGTTTGGATGAAATTCGGGATTCTTGCATGTTTTGATAGTATCAACAGCCCGGCCAAATTTTGTTGTGTTTGAGTGTAAAATGTTCCAAGAAATGCAACCGTTCAGTTTGAACCAAACTTTCTCAACATAGATGGTTTTGAGAACCCAGCCTTAATGTTTAGTTCGAATTCATGTTAAATTTATTAATAGTTCTATTGATGAGCAATTCTCTACGAAACCGGTATTTTTTCTTTAATTTTATATTTTGTATTTTTTTAATCCGGCTGAAAATTTTTTGGTGCCTTCGATTTGTCCAAAGAAGCCATTTTGCATCATTAGTTTGTCCACATAATTTTCCATAAGGACTACACTGAAAAAATACGATACAGGGTAAATTGTTTTTGGTGATTTTTAATTTCACTTATTGTCACTAAACTTGATTTGCAAAAAAAACCTAATTTTTCTTTTTTTTTTCTTTTCAAATATGTTTTAGGAGACATAAAATGACAACTTTTCAGAAATTTCCAGAATGGGAAATTTTTTTCGACAGAGTTATGAATTTTTGAATCAAAAAAAAAATAGTCCAAAAAAAAAAAGAAAAAAAAAGAAAAAAAAATAAATTTGAAACTTAAATTTTTGATGAAAAATCTAATTTGCCGTTTTTTTTACCGTTTTCAAGTAAAAGCCATTTCCAGGTTACTAAAAAATAGTAAAACAAATAGTAGCAGTTATTCTTTTTTTAAATAGTGCCCATGTTTGGCCACCCTTGAAAAAAATATTTCTAAAGAGCTGGAAAATTATATATATATTGCATTTTCGAACTTTACTGATATAGCCCGTAGTTGCTGAGTTATTGCCATGCAACAATTTAAAAACAGGAACATTGTTTTTTTCTAAGTCTTACCCAAACGACCCACCATTTTCTAATGTCGATATCTCAGCAACTAATGATCTGATTTTCAATGTTGGCATTTGATGTCCCGTAAACTGGGGTGACTTTGATAGGTTTTTCAAATGCCCGTCAAATTAATATTTAAACATTTTTGAGAATTTTGAGTATGTAAGCATTAAGGGAAAGCTTATTATCGAACATATATGCAAAAATGTGACTGTTACATTGGATGTATCAAAAATAGTGGCCAAATCAAATCTCTATCAATGTCACCCCGGGCTATCAAAGTCACCCCAGTTCACGGTCCCCTAAAACATATCAGAAAATAAAAAAAATAAATAAAAATAGTGTTTTTTTGTAAATCAAGTTTTATGGCAAAAAGTGAAATTAAAAATCACCACTTTTTTAACCTCGCATCATATTTTTTTTAGTATGGTCCTTATTTTTTTGGAATAATTTTCATGAAAATGCTTTGGAAAAAATAATAAATGAAGAAACTTAAGGGTGCACAGCAACGAAGGAAGTTGTTGTCTTCTTATTCCAAAATTGTCAAACTTACGAACCCAATCCTGCAATAACGGGATTGTAAAATTAATCAAACTTTGTTGTAAATTGCTTTGTGGACAGTACTTTAGGGGATGAATAAAAAAATATTTCGATAGTACCCGTAGTTTTGAAGATACTAAATTGTCTGTAACAAAAATCTGGGTGCAAAAGCTATGGTTGATGTGCACCGTTAATATCAAGATTTATATCTTATAATATTAATTTCTGCAGCAACTGGAAAAAATGCATAATGAAAATAAACTGTTACAATCCGTGCTTGCCATTTCTTTAGGACAAATAACCTTTTTAGGCAAGAGTGTGTCCCTTTCACACCTTATGTAAACTGTCATTTGAGTGAAAGGGATACACTATTGTTTACAAAATTTATGTGCCCTTTTGAAATCTTAGGCTCCAATTTCAGGTCTACTTTTTAAAGAATAATTTGATAAAGAATAAAGAAAATGTAAACGCCTTACCACCAAAGCAAAATTGAGATAGTAAACAAAAATACCATGATCAAATAAGATGAATATTGAAATGGTATCGTTAAACATTTCAAATAGGTTTTTGCTAGAAGAATTACTTCAATGCGTTCAATACCTTGTTTGCAAGAAATTACAATTTGAAGTAAAATAATTATGGAGCTTTGGTGCAATAATGGGGCTAGCAGGTTAAATATGAAAAAATGTAAGAGTGATTATGGAATGATGTGAATTTATCGTATAATTTAAGTCATGTTTTTGTGCTATGAAAAAACGTTGAACCGAAGACAATGATATACCTGAAAACCATGTGGCCAAAACCTTTAAAAAATCATTGAAAAACTACATTGCTTTGTTCGAGGGATGCCAAAAAAATGCAAACATATTTTTAAAACTTGCTCCAAATATGTGAAAACTATTTGAAAGTTGTTTGAAGTAAAACAAACACAAGAAGTTAATGTTTTTAATGAAAAAATACTTTCACAAACATACTCATTTTACTTACTGTCCAAACACTTTGGTGAAAATACTTCTCAACCAAAAATATCAGAGATTAATTTTTAATTTATTGTACGATTTGACCATACAAAATCAGAAAGATTATACATTTCTCGTAGTTGTTAAATTACACTTAATTAAATCATTAAAGTCGCTGTCCTATGCAATTTTGATGCAAAATATCAATCAGAACCAAGATCAGAACAATTTTCAATAAATTTAAAATTTCCCTGGCATTCCCGGGATTTCTCGGGAAATTGTTTGAAAATTTCCCGTTTCCCGGGAAATTTGTCATCCCGGGAAATTGGACGATCTACACCAAATCGATAAAAAAAATTCCTTCAAAAGATAAAGATTTTTGAATTTTCACGCATCATTTTTGTATGGACAGCTGCCCAATTTGTATGGAAAATTATATGGACAAACTAATGATGCAAAATGGCTTTTTTGGGCAAACCGAAGGCACCAAAAAAGTTTCAGACGGATTCAAAAATACAAAAAAATCGAATGTCCGAAATCTCAGAGAATTGCTCCATGCTAAAAATATTTGAAGTATCAAACTTCATTTCACGTAAGCACAAAATTGTTAGTTTCTGTGTTGAAAATCATGTTCAAATCACTATTCTTCCCTTCAAGTGATTGCCCTCTCTCTCTCTCTCTCTATCTCTCTGAAACAGTTTGTAGAGTTGATTGAACACATTACTCACAGCTTCACACTAGTTCCTCCCACTTCCCCTAGACTGCTCCAAAAACTGTTTCCCATCCAGTTCCTTTTTCCTCCAATCCTAAAAAATCGTCCACCAGCTCGTCGTCAGACTATTACGACACACAGCATTGTCTGGCTGGTTTGGTTCAGTTTGACTTTGCTGGCTGATATTCCGACTCTGATGTGTCATCTTTTGTCACCATCGTCGTCGTCGTTCCCGGTGAAAAAGTTCGCTCTCGGTCGGTCGGTCTTCTGGTCGATGTGCTCCCCGAATTCCAAAATCTCGACCAGAATTCTCGTATCCTTGCTAGTGTGAGTATTTAGTTTCGTTACACAACATCGAGTCAGACAATTCGACGTTTTTTTGCACGACTCTTCCTTAAAGCTTTTCTTTTACGAACTTTTTCCTCAGATGAAAAACTTTGCTCGTCCTGACGACGACGCTCAGATTTTCCCACGCTTGTCAGCTTCCTTTCTTCCTTCTCAAAAAAAAAGGATGCCGGGTTTTGCTCTCCCCCTCCTGAAGCTGCTGCAGCACGCAAAATTTGAGAAAGACCTCGAGTGAACCCAGACTCGTGGAGGGGATGCTGGGCGGACGCGGACGACGCCGTTTTTGGGCAATGGCAATGACCGACCTACTGGCGAGGGATGGCGTTGAATGTCCCGGCGTGTAATTTTGGGTGGTGGTTCTTCGGTGGTTGGTTTTGGTTGCGGGGGTGGTTGGGAGGATTACTTTCGGGACGAAACGGATTTGTTTTGAACGACGTTTTTTTTGGGTGGTTGTTCCTTTCCCAGTGGCGTGGTTTTGACGGGGAAGGTGATGCCGTTTCTTGACGGAGGTCAGCGTTTGAAGTGGTTGTTTGTTACGGAATACTGGAGAATCGTGGGTGTTTGAGGAAGTATGAATTGTGTAACTGATGGATCTCCTAAGGTTGCTCTTATGACATTGGAAAAAGTATACCCAAATTGTTTTTAAAATTTGTAAATTTTTTTAAACATTTCACCTAAAAAAATGTACAATTATTTTTTTCTCAACTTAAATTTAAACATCAACCAATTTTTGTTGCCCCTTTATTTTCAAAGGGAAATTTGATGAGAGAAGCAAGATAAAGCTTTTGAAATTGAAGTAACCTTTCTAAAACAATTTGAATACCTCTCAAATTATTTAAAAAAAGAATGTACTGCAAAAATAAACATTCTTCACATTTCCAACAATTTCGTTAATTTGGACATTGATAATTCCTAGTTTTTTACCAGAATTTTAAATAGTAGTTGCATGATCTAAAGCTCCGCTTAATTTTTTGTAAATTTAGCCTACTCAACTTAACATTGTGACATTGTTTTAATAAAAATATATATGTTTAATTCAACTTTTTTTTAAGAGTTGGGAGACAAGAAGCAATTCCAGCTCAAATAAGGAATTTTTCTGGTACTTTTGTACCCAACCCTCTCCGATGTCAATGAAACTTTTTAGACATGTTACCCTAGGCCTATATAAGCTATTTTTGTGTATATGGAGCCAGTTGCACTCGATAATGACATTTGAGAAGGGCGTAAGAGTTTTAAATATTTTTGTATTTTGTAAATTAAATATTGCTGTATCTCGAAGCCGTTGCATTGCATCATTAAGTGGTCAAAGACAATTTTGTAAGAAATTAGACGAGCTTTTTGAAAAAAATACACTGAAAGAAAAATACACGGCAAATCTATGAGATTTTTCAATTTTTAAGTTTAAAAGTTAAATTTGAAGGTGACGTCACGATTTTTTTTCGTTCAAAATTTTTGTGCAAATAGCCTAAAATGTAACAAAAAGACTCACAAAAAATGCAGGATGGTATGTCTCTCCTAAAAAAATACAAACATCATTTACTAAAACTGTTTTTTTTTTTTGAAAAGTGGTCTAAACGTCAAAATTTTCAAAAACCGATAGTGTAAATCGATTCTCCAGACAAATTTACATAACAGTCTCCGTATTGACCATTATCCTATGTCCAATCCTTGTGAAGATACAGCGGCTTAAAAATAGAAATTGCTAAAAAACCACAAAAAAACTTATTTTTTCAACATTTTCATTTTTAAAATCGCTGTATCTTTACAAGGATTAGACATAGGACAATGGTCAATATGGAGACTTCTATGTAAAATTGTCTGGAGAATCGATTCCCACTATCGGTTTTTGAAAATTTTGACGTTTAGACCACTTGTCAAAAAAACAGTGTTAGTAAATGATTTTTGTATTTCATAGGAGAGACATACTATCCTACATTTTTCGTGAGTCTTTTTGTCACATTTTAGGCTATTTGCATTTACATTTTGAACGAAAAAAAAATCGTGACTTTCAAATTTTACTTTTAAACTTAAAAATTCTCATAGAATTGGCATGCATTTTTCTTTCAGTGTATTTTTTCAAAATGCTCGTCTAATTTCCTACAAGTTTGTCTTTGACCACTTTTTGATACAATGGAACGGCTTCGAGATACAGCAATATTTAATTTACAAAATAATAAAATGTTTAAAACCCTTACCGTCTTCTCAAATGTCATTATCGAGTGCAACTGGCTCCATATAAACAAAAATGGCATATATAGGCCTAGGACAACATGTCTAAAAAGTTTCATTGAAATCGGAGAGAGTCGGGTGCAAAAGTACCAGAAAAAATCCTGATTTGAGCTGGAATTGCTCAAAAACATTAAATACCGTTTGAATTAATTATTTTTTATTAAAATATAATACTAAAGCAGAAGAAGCAGTTTTTTATTTCTACAAATGAACTTGGAGCAAGCTTTTTGCAAGGGATTAATCCATTTTTTGTTGGTTAAAAAAAACAAAAAGCATTCTTAGGACGGAAATTGGTAAGCCGAAATCTGGGAAAAAGAGAGAAAAAAATATTATGAATATTTCATTTTTGTTTAAATAAATCCTTTCAATTAAAAAAAATGAATTTTGAACCACTCGAAAATTTCTCTCCTGGTTATTTTATAAACAGCAGAAATTTTTACAGACTCGTTTCTGCGATTTCTAATTCAAATTATGTTGGAATCTTTCCAATATTGTTATTTAAACTTATCTTGTGTTAACAAAATTATGTATGATCTCGAGACCATATTTTTTGTGGTTACTGTCATCTTATAATAAACAAATAATAATATGATATCTTTCGTAAAATTAATATTTTAAAGCAAATCATTCAAAATAAACGTGAAATTTAACAGACCTTCCTTTTATTTTTTTATGTTCTTTCAAACACTTTATACAAATAGATATTATTTTAATATTCAAAGAAATTTTTTACTCTAGCCATGCAAATTTATCCAGAATGATTTGTAAACATACTATTTTTTTTAAATTGAAACGAATTTGTTTTTTAAGCTGTTTGAATTCATAGGCCACGAGTTCAACATTTGATTGAAAAAAGTGTTTTAAATTCATGTTACACATGTCCAGTTGTTTTGCAATCGCTAATTTCCAAGATTTTCAGGTATTGACAAAAAAAATATTTTGCTGTGCTGCGGTACATTGGGATTTCATGAAAATTCAAAATATTTTTAACGATACCAAACAAGCTAAATATGATTATGAATGCAGAAAAAGGCATTTAAGATTGTTTTGAGTTGATTAGACTTCCATTCCATTGAAATTTTCCAGTTTTCTGGAATTATATTTTTTTGCCCCCTGCTTTTTAGAAACAATAAACTTTTAGAAACATAAACTTTGAAAAATAACTAACTGAAAATAATCCATTAATGGCTTTTACTCGAAAAAATTTATGTATAATTTTATGAAGTTATATATGGATATTTTAGTTTTTGGAAGTCTTTTTTGTTTCAAAAAGTCAATAAAATCAATTGAAATTTCTTAATGCAACCATTATTTCAATTAAAGCTCTTTCCAAGAGTCAAATTTTCAAATATAAAAAAATATAATTTCATTCGAAAAATCCTGTGAAACAGAGAGGAGATGAAATACGCGAAAGAAAATCGCTCCCAAACATTTCAAAGAAAATCTATCAGTCAAAGATTTTTTCTGAATTTCATTTTTCGACGAGTAACGTTACACCAGCAAGTGTAGTAGCGAAATCGGTGTTCCGCCGAATAATCCAAACGATGATTTTTTGAGTTTCTTTTTACCGATCATTTGTGCGCGTGAGGGGAGAGCCATGTTCCTTTTCTATTTTTTTCTCTTGATGAGCATCACAAAATTTTCTTTCAATGAAGATTCTTCCATCGCAGGTATGGACAAAGCAAGGAATACCTCCTTTAATCGTAGATTTTCAAAAAAAAATTCAAATAAAAAAATACTTATTAAATCTAATTCCAATTTTAGATAAGAATTGCTTTTCGGTTTTTGATGTCAATGATGTTTTAATATTGTCAATATTTCATTTTAATTCCAGTGCTCAATTTGATCAAAACAATGTCATATCAAAGAAGCTTTTCGGTCACGTTTCACCCTTACACCACTTGGATTTATTTTGAAACTCAAAATTCCTTAACACACCTGCGGGTTACCTTTTTTGACGGAGAAGAATTTATTAACATTTAAAAAGATAACAACCCTCACTTGGTAGAACTCTCTTCATGTTTCTGGAAACTTCCCCTCGCCCAAATTTGAATTTCAATCTCCTCCACCAGAAATAAACTTATTGAAAAAAACATTACCCCAATCGCTATCGAGAAAGGAGCAGGCAAAGAAAACATATCTTCCTTACAACAACGACATTCCCCCACCCCGCCTGGTTTCTGTTTTATTCACAACCAATCAATTTCAAATTCAAAACAAATCTTCCCGCAATACACGCCAAGAAGCAACTCCTCTTGTACCGACACGACAGAGGACAAGCGCCACTCACCATCCTGACGAAAACACAACTCAGCCCCCCGAAATTGTTGGAAAATCAGCGAAAAACGATGAAAGATGAGCGACAAAAAAAAAACATGTCAACTTGAAGTCCCGACACACACTCCTGCAAACGTACAAACATGTTTATAAATATGCAACGCCGGGCAGAACAAATTTCCTGCGAAACAAAAGCAAAATCGCCGAGAACGGTGAGAGAGCGAAAAACTCACGAGTGAGTTACTCACTCGCTCACTCACTGAGTGAGAAGTTTTTAATCATCCAAACATCGTAGCAACCTTACCTGTGAAGGTTCTCTAATCGTCACACGATTGCGTGAGCGGCGAGCGATGAGCAGGTGAGAATAATCGTGAGAGAGTGAGCGCGCGCGCGCTCGAATCTAGTTCAATGCCCCACCGTGTCGTCGGGAACAACCTGGCGATTCCCTGGTTCTTGCCAAGTTCGTGGCTTACTTTAGATTCAAGCCAAGAATCATTCTTCACTGCAAGATAAACCTTCGGACCCAGATGTGTGCGTGTGTCTCTGTTTACAACAACATTCGGCACTCTCGCGAGTGAGTTGCAAAAGGGTGAGTGAGAGGGATAGTGAGAGAGAGCGAGTGAGTGCCTGGATATAATCGATACGCCAAGGAAGGAACTCAGTTCATATTTTCTGGAGAGCGTTTTAGCCGATTACGAAAGCTGGCGACTAGCGGGTTTGAGGGTTTAGTGAGAGGAACTAAAGGAGGAAGGAAGAAAAGTGAGGATGAAGAGAAGGAATGGACGAAAGATGATTGGTAGTCGCGAATTGCGACTCGAACTCGACTCGCTAGTCGGTTTGTATTCATGTTTATTTATTTCTTTTGCTGTACCGATGTTTGTACTCGTTGTTTTTGGCTAATTTATAATTTATCACCTCTCCTCGGGTGGAGCGGCACTAGGAGAGCTAGGAAAACAAGGAATACAAGCGATGTATCTTGAAATTATTTATACATTACGAGGATATAAATCTATCTTTTACAAATTGAATAGTGTTTTGCAATACTAACGATCTCTTCTCTCTTTTTTTTCAGGTATGTACGACGATAATATGAATCAAGGATGGTTCTATTGGTATGATTTGTTAAAAATAATTCAAATCTGGGACTTTTAAGGGCTAAGGGCAAGGTTTGGTGTTTTGCAGTAAAATTAAAATTTCTCAAAAAATATTATTTTTTAAGGAAAATTGGCCTGACAACTTCTAGGGAATATTTATGAGTATCGACTGCCCAAATATGAGCTTGATCGGTTACGTCTGACGCAAGAATTAAGTAAACATTTTATACACCATGAAAATCGGCATCTGGGAACCCTCACTTAACTTTCAGAAAACAACTAAACTAAAAAGTTTCAAATTGATTTTAAAAAGCCATTTATAATTTTATTTTGGGAACATCATTTATCTCAAGCGTGCACCTATTGTTGGCATATCCATACTTTGACGCTTAATGAAAGCTTTTAAAAGGCGTTTTGAGCTAAAATTGAGCAATAAAAAGCTTATTAGAAAGTCGTCTAGCAAACCAAACATTCAACATAATCGAAAAAAAATCAACCCATTTCAAAAGACACTGACCAAATCTGCCGTTTTACGGCGATATGATGTATACGCCATTTTGGACATTTTCAATTTTATTGTAAAGTCTGATAAAGAATCTTAAAAGCTACCTCCTGACGAAAGATTTTTTCAAAAAACTGCTCTGGGGCCCATTTTATTAAGCAAACAAACAATGATGCATACGCCAATTTTACTCATCATGATGTATGTATACATTGAGAATTGATAGAAGTCAAATTCAATACTGTTGATTTGAGGTTTTGGGACCAAATCAAGATTGGGCAATATTTTATTACATTATTTCGATTTAATTCTTAAGGGGACTTCCATTAGGCATCATCCATAAAGTACGTCACGTTCTGAGGGAAGAGGGGGGTTTTGAGAAAGCGTGACGTTGCGTGTTAAAAGCATAGAGAAATCGTGACAAAGGGTGGTGGAGTAAATTTTGGCTGATTTTAATGTGACGTACTTAATGGATGACACCTTATCCACATCCACGTAGACACTTTTTTTAAATTCTAGACCCACCCACCTCCATTGCTGACAATTGTTCATGCAAAAAATGTGTTTATGGAGCATAGACAATCGCTAAGGGAGCGTTATTTTATTACGTAACGCAAAAAAACGGATTTTTAGACCCCCCCCCTCGTAACAAAATTTCCATACAAATTTTAAAAAATTTGAATGGGGCGTAACACGGCCTACAACCCCCTCCCCCCAACTGCGTTACGTAATAAAAGAACGCTCCCTAATACCTCCCTCCCCCCCTTAAAGTATCCACGTGGACAATGCATTACGGGATCCACTCAGCTATCAAAATAGCTGGCACAAAAAATATAGCCTGCTTTGATCGAGCAATGTATACATTAGGGTGGTCCAAATCCGGACTTTTTTGGGGCTACCCCCTGAAATCAAAGATTGACCCATCACTAGGCTAAATTCCAAATTTGAGCTCATTCTGACCACGGGAACCCCTCCCTCCAATCGCTTGAAGTTTGTATGGGAAAAATCGTCAAAATGTATGGAGAAAAGCAACTGTTTTACTTTTTTACCTGTAGAAGGCGCCATAATTATCCGATTCTTACCATTTCTTAAATGTAGAACCTTCATTAAATTTAGAACAACTTTCCCGAAGACACCATATTTTTAGGATTTTTTCCCGCGAAGTTATTAGCGCCCAAAACTGACCCTTTTTGCGCGGCCAGCTGTAAGGGGCTACCTAACAACGATGTTTAATTCCAATTCGTACACGCACGTGCTCTCTCTCAGGTTCAAACTCTCTCACGAGCTTGCCTGCCTGCCTGCCTGCCTGTTTTCTTACAAGCGCGCGCTGTTTCTCTGCTTGGACTTTTGTCGTCGTCGTCGTTTTTGTTTGCTATTCGCTGCGCTGCGTTTCTGGCATGTTTATTATGATTTTCAACTAAAATAGCAGGATTGTTTTGAGATATATTTAGCATATTAAGTCTTAAACTTTGTCAAAAATTAAAAAAAAACTGCGCTGAAAAAAATAGTTTAAAGAAAAGACAGCTTAGGCTCAGTTAAAAAATTACAGCAAATGTCATGAGAACAGGGTTTGTTTGTTTTTCCAAGCATTACACGCAGTTTTTCGTATATGCTAAAGAAACATGATAATGATTCAATTATTAAAAAAAAAATCTTCAGGTAATACGAATGTTGTTCCTTTAGGTAGTTTGCTTTAACAAAAATATACTTTAGTACAAATCAGAACAAATCAAGGCAATTTTACAATTATTGCTGCGAATTTTCATTCATACTCTCTAAAATTATTTTTTTATTCTTTCTGGAAGTTTCTTTCTGTTTTCCTAGACCACCTGCAACAAATATTGCAACTGTTTATCATTTTTTGTCAGTTTACCTGTAATTTTTTCGATTCAGGAAACATCTCTTTCTGCACAATCGTTAACTACCTTCAGATCTTGCAGTTGCGGCCTTCCTTTAAGATACTCGTTTGGATTCAGTTTAAAAAAAAATCTAAAGAAAATTCCTTCCTTTTTATCTAAAAAAAACTGCATTGTATTTCTTGTAACAAAAGCAGATAAATTTAAATCCAAAACGTTTGCCATTAGGTTTGGATCAGAACAGATAACGATTCATGGATGAACTAATTCATCAAATTTGTATTCTCTCTCACACGCTCTTATAATATGATATCTATTGCTGTGTTTTTTGTTTGTTTTGTTGATCACATATTACATTAAATTTTATATCTCAAAAGAATCCTGCTATTTTAGTTTATAATAAACATGCCAGGAACGCAGCGCAACGTACGGCAAACGAAAACGACGACGACGACGAAAGTCCAAGCAGAGAAACAGAGCGCGAGCTTGTAGGCAAACAGGCAGGCAGGCAGGCAGGCAAGCTCGTAAGAGAGTTTGAACCTGAGAGAGAGCACGTGCGTGTACGAATTGGAATTAAACATCGTTGTTAGGTAGCCCCTTACAGCTGGCCGCGCAAAAAGGGTCAGTTTTGGGCGCTAATAACTTCGCGGGAAAAAATCCTAAAAATATGGTGTCTTCGGGAAAGTTGTTCTAAATTTAATGAAGGTTTTACATTTAAGAAATGGTAAGAATCGGATAATTATGGCGCCTTCTACAGGTAAAAAAGTAAAACAGTTGCTTTTCTCCATACATTTTGACGATTTTTCCCATACAAACTTTAAGCGATTGGAGGGAGGGGTTCCCGTGGCCAGAATGAGCTCAAATTTGGAATTTAGCCTAGTGATGGGTCAATCTTTGATTTCAGGGGGTAGCCCCAAAAAAGTCCGGATTTGGACCACCCTAGTATACATACATCATTGGGCAGGAAAAGTAATGATTTTTTATTGCTATTTTTACGGCCAAATGATGTTTGTGGTTCAAAATCGTAGAGAATAGGAAAAAAACAAGAAATTTTGTAGGGGCCACATTTTTATTGTACTTTTTAACAGTTTCTACAGAGCAGACCTCAAATTAGTCAATTTAAATTGAAAAAATGAACAAAAACAGAAAATCGTGTCTACAGCAAAATCACCTCAATGGCGTATACATCATATCGCCGTAAAACGGCAGAAATGCAGACCAAGTCAGGTTCTGAGACAAAAAAGCCATGTCCAATTCATCGTCCGTCTCAATTGTGGTAATAACCGATCGAAACAAAATAGCATCTCATCAAGCGCTCATAAAAACCTACAACCCCGGCAACAATGTTGCCCCTCTTTCTCCGAGGCACAATCACTTCAAATCAATTCCGAAAGGCCCCCCTTCTAATACCCGTAATTCTAGCGCTCTTCCCAAGAATTTCCAATCGCGTTGGGCTGTGTTCGATAACCAGCAGCGCCGCGCTGGCAATCGGGTCTTGAGATACCTCATTATCCGTCCAACTTGACTGCTTCTTCCTTTCACTCCGATCCGATAGCCCAAGCTGCCTGCTGGAGGGGCCCCAAATTTAACAGCAAGAGGACTATTATATAATTATCGGTTTGGGTGTCTATTTATTACCGGAGCCGGGTCCGCCGAAGGCCGGAGTGGGGCCTGACCGACTGACGACGACGACGATGGCAGACTCTTGGCAGGGGTGCATATTAGCGAATCTTTTCAATATCCACACAAGATCCGTTCCACGGAAAGGGGAGGTTTGGGTTTGGTTGAAGCTCAGCGTTGCAGTTTTATGATGTCAGCTGATGTCATCTTTGGGAGTCAATTTGTTGGTTGCAGTTGTTGGTTGACAGTCTACAGTCTTTAGACATGCATTCTCGATTAAATTTTCAAATTTTCAAAATTTTCTGCTGAGGAAACCCATGACTCATAGGTTGTATTAAAAATTTGCTCTAGAATTGACAGTCTTAATTCGTCAGTGGGCAATATTCGGTTGTCAGTTGACAGTCTAAATTCATCATTAGACATTAAATAGTCGTCAGTCAGTCTTCAATTGACAGTCTTCAGGAAACAGTCATCAGATGCTAATTGTCGATCTTCAGTTGTCATTTGACTGTATTCAGTTACCAGTCTTCTTTTGTCATTTGACAGTAAGACGTCATCAGTCTATCTCCAGTAGCTAAATGACAGTATTCAGTTGTTAATTGCAAATCTTCAGTTGACAATTTACAGTCCTCAGTTGTCAGTTGATAGTCTGCTTACGTTACCTGACAATACAAAAAATCAGACATAAATCAGTCGACAGTCATTTTTCGTTATTTGACATTAAAAAATCTTTTGTCAGTCTTCAGTTGCTTATTGTCAATCTTCAGTCATTAATTGACAATCTTCAGTTAATAATTGACATTCACAGTCTTCCTTTTACCCATGTTGATAGTCTTCATTCGTCATTTGTCTTAAGTTATCAATTGACAGTCTTCTTTCATAAGTTGAAATCTTCAGTCGGTTAACTATCATTAGTCGTCAGTTAACAGTCTACTTACGTCTGACATGAAAAATCATGAAGACAGACATTTGTTGCCAGTTGACAGTCTACTTTCGTTACTTGGCATAAAGAAGTTGTTTTCAGTTACATTTTTCAGTAGCCAGTGGATAGTCTTCAAAACGGACAATCTTCAATGCTCAATTGACAGTCTTCAGTCATAATTTGACTGAAGACAATGTCATAAGACTGTAATTTTTTTCCATGTGACCGTAACAAGTCGTCATTTGGTCTTCAGTTGGCAGATCACATTATGCTGTTATCAATTGGCAGTCTTCAGTCATCATTTGACAATCTTTATTCGTCATTTAACAATTTTCAATCAACAATCGACAGACTTCAGTTGTTAATTGACTCCTGCTGACAGTTTCAAATGTTCTGCTGACATCATTCGTCAATTGGCAGACTTCTTTTGTCATTTGACAGCAAGAAGTTTCATTCAATCTTCAGTAGCCAGTTGACAGTATTCAGGTGTTAATTGAAACTGTTCAGTTACCATTTGGCAATCTTCATTCATCATTTGACAATCTTCATTTGTCATTTGACAATCTACAATCTTTCAGATGACCGTCACAAGTCGTCAGTTGACAGTCTACATAAATTATCTGTCATAAATAATACGTCTGATCTGATTTTTCAAGTGTCAGCCAGAATAAAGATTCATCCATCGCAGTGCCAGATTTTGACAGATTTTGCAAGATTTTTCACTTTATGCCAATATTGAACAACTTTTTAAGTAAAATTAACGAATTAAATTGAGAATTAAAAAAATGAGTTTCTCTTAGAGGGAATGTTAATAAAACATTTTTGAGGTCATAAAATCAATTAAACCATCTGAATTCTACAAATTTTAATTAATTAATCCATGACCTCCCTCCCCTTATCCATTGAGAATGGTTCAATTTCCGTCTGCCAGATTTTTCCAATTTAGATCTCGTAACCCGTAAGTCTGCGGTTGACAGTTGACAGTCTGCAGTTGCTAATTCGGTTATCAATTGACAGAATTAATTCATCATTTGGCTGTCTGCTAGCAGTCATCATTCGACATTTGATGGTCTTCTTTTCTCATTTTAGGTTGCCAGTTTTCAGATGTGTTCAGTTGACCGCCTTCAGTTATCAATTGAGCGTCTTCCGTCATCATTTGACAGTCTCCAGTTATCAGTATTCAGTCGTTAACTGAATGTCTTCAGACAGGCATCAGTTGACAGTATATTTTTGTCATTTGACATAAAAAAATCATCAGTTGTCGGTTGACAGTCTTAAGTTGTTAATTGACAATCTTCACTTATCAATTAAAAGTTTTGATCAACAGTTAGAAGTCCTGTCTCTGTCCTGTCCTGACTGTCCTGTCCTGTTGACAGTCTTAGTGTTGTGTTGACAGTCATCAGTAGTCAGTTAACAGCCTTCTTTCGTACAAAAAGGCTGTAATTCTTCGTAATTTTGCTGTCTTTAGTTGTCATAGACGCCTGTTGACAGTCTGTAATCGTCAGTTGAGAGTAAGAAGCTGTCAGTTAGTCTTCAGGTGTCGGTTGACCCCTGTTGACAGTCATCAGTTGCAGTCGACCTAATTCCGTCATTTGACATAAAGAAGTCGTCAGACAGTTTTCAGTTTCCAGTTGACTTATGCACCCAAGTCCGAGGGGATAGTCCTCCCGGAAAGAAACGTGAGGAAAGTACTATTTTGCGAGAGTAAAGACCTCTCGCGTGTTCATTCGTTCATTGAAACAGTTCATCCTATTGAGTGGCTTATATGGAGAAATGACCGCCACTTAGTCATCGAACCATGGTGGCCTATGCGGCAAAGGCACGGTTCAGAACGCCGAAGGTCTTGGGTTCGAGTTTCGGCACCGGTATTTTTTTTATGGATGAACTTTTTTGGGAAATGAACCCATGAGCAAAGTACTCTCGGTAATTTCGGGATTTATCCGCACACAGTACCATTTTACTACCGAACCGTGCTCTTTATCCTCCGTTTGCCGATGCTCAGTTCTGGGTGTGTTGTCAGTCTTCGTTGTCCAGTTGATCATCAGTCGTTTGACAGTAAGGAGTTGTCAGGCAGTCTTCAGTTATCAATTGACAGTTTTCAGAAATGCAGTTGACAGTCCTCAGCAACCAATTGACAGTCTTCAATTACCTTTAAAGTTTGCAGTCGTTAGTTGACTGTCTTCATTCGTTATTTGGCAGTCTTCAATTGTCATTTGACAGTTAAAGTAATCATTCAGACTTTAGTTGTCAATATTACGGACTTTTATCGGTAGTTTTCGGTGAAATTAAACTCACAAATTAGAAGAAAGGAATGAAACTGATAGGTGGATAGATGACTAGTGTCTTAGAAGAAGATGGAAAACTGACTTAGTTTCCGTCCTTTTCCATCTTCTTCTAAGAAACTAGTCATCTATCCACCTATCAGTTTCATTCCTTTCATCTAATTTGTGAGTTTAATTTCACTGAAAACTACCGATAAAAGCTCGTAATATCAACAATTTAAGGTGATTAAAACAAAGTTGGGTAAATAAACAATCAGTCCCAATACTGAGCACTTTAGTTGTCAGTTGACAGTTTTCTTTCATTATTTGACGTTTAGAAGTCGCTAGTTAGACTTGAGTTGTCGGGTGACAGTCTTCAGATGCATTTTGACATTTTTTTCAGTTGTCAATTGACAATCCTTTTATTATCAGTCTTCAACCATCTGTTGACAGTCTTTAGGCCTTCAGTTGACAGTCATCAGTCGCATGTTGACAGTCCTTTTTTGTGATTTGACAGTTGGAAACCCTCGTCTGTTAACAGTCTTCAGCAATTGATCTACAGTATTTGTTTCGTACTTCAAGTTTGAAATCGTTTGTTAACAGTCGTACAGTTGACAGCCTACTTTGTCACGTGACAGTATTAAGTTGTCAATACACGACACTTGACGACAGTCTGAAATCGTCAGTTAGACAGTTCGAAATCATCAGTTATACCCCATTCGCACGGGCGAGTGATAGCCGGTTATAACCATTTTTAAAACCACAACTGTCAAAGTTGTATGATTTATAACATTGTTTACATTTTTAACAAGCTATAAGGAGCCCGTCTGAATGGGGTATTAGGCTTCAACGATTGGCACAAAATCTTTAGTCTTCATTTGACAGACTTCAGTCGTTCGTTGACGCCTGTTGACAGTCTTCAGTCGTTGATATTGAACTTCTTTAGTTGATAATCAACAGTAAACAGTATTCTTTCGTCATTTAATATTTAGAAGTAGCCAATTTGACAGTCTTCGATCATCAGGCATGATTTGTCAGCCGACTTCAAATCTTCAACCCAGCTCTCCCCTATTTCCCGCTGCATGCAATTCGTTAGCACCGATATGCCCAGAGGGGGAGCGGCGCAAGATTTCATGTTGAGTTGAGGCTGATCTAACGGTACCCCAGGTAAATTGTGGTGGAAAAGGTGCGATTGAGCCCCGGCACCTCTTGGCGGAGCGTCTCGTGCGGAATCTCGTTCGAATCTCCGCTGAATTGAGTTTTTTTTGCGCTTCTTCACTTTTATAAAAGAAGAGGGTATGGTAATTTGGTGATCCCCTCGCGCGAGCATATCTTTGGGCGCGGAGGAAAGCCAAACATGTGAGCATAGAACGGTCTTCGTTGTCGGAAGATTCCCGGTTTGCAAGTTGCTAGGTGGGTTGGTTGGAATGGAACGGATTTGATTCGTTCGATGGACACGATGGGAGGGTGAAATTCAGGGGAATTGGTTTTTTGAAACATTTTGCTTAGGTACAGAAATTCCGAGGAATTGGAGTTAGGTCCTGTCAAAAATTCTCAAAATGTAGTCAAATTAACCGTCCAACAATCGATACCATCACCATCTCCAAACAACCAATTTCCGATGGGCCAACGCGGTGGAAGACAATCGACGTTATTAGAGAGGTATTGTTGGTCACGTCCACCTTAGCAACAAGTCATTGACACTGTCCACGCGCCACAGAACGAATCGAATGTCAACACGTAAACTGGACCTGGGACGACAACCTGTCGCCAGTCGGCGATGACATCGCACACATGCTGGTGGTACTCCCTCTTACTAATCATGGAGGACGAGGAGAGCATCGGGAAAAAGTGCGTGTTGTTTAACAAACACACAACAAGTACCACCAATCGACCAACTTGGGTGTGGAACTCGCGACGATAGTGCGTTCTCGTTTTTCGGCGCGAGATTCCCTGTTGAAACAGTGATAACCGTTCTGGTTCTGGGTGGAGGAATTCTACAACCTGCGGGGACCTCCCTGAGTCACGCGGTGCCCAAGTGAACGAACCAGGTCAGGACGGCCGCCGGGAGTACGCCGGTAATATAGCTGGTATTTGTGGTGGAGCCAGGTCGTCAGCTGGGTTGGCTTAGTCATGGCGTGATATTGATTTTTCGGATGGTAATGACTTTGGATGGGGAGGTGGAACGTTGTCGCCAAATATGGGCAAGACTGTTAGCAGGTTAACACTTCCTTGAAGTTTTGATTGGAATGTGTGACCTGTTGATTCAGTGGGAATAAGCTTCTGTAATAAGGTCAATAGTTTATATTTGATGCATGGAATGGCATTATATAGTCAATTCTGAGTTGTAAACAGACAATTGCCAAAAAACTATCGAAAAATGGACCTCGGATCAGGGATCAAAATTACCCATTAGAACAAAGTTTCACACAAATCGAAGATGGATCGGGGTATTTTTTTAGATTTCGTGTGAGTTGGCGGAGATGACCATTTACTTTTTCAATACAAGTGCTGAAAAGTTGACATTTTCAGCACTCAAGTGAATGCCGAAGTAGATGTTTATGCAACAAGTAACAAAAAGAAAACTCTTCCAGCATTTATCCTACAAGGTTTACTGAGTTGAAAAACAAATCAAGATTAGCAACGAGTTGGATATAACTTTTTTTTTTTTTCAATTACGGAAAACACTCTTTAGATTGAATTTGGATTGTCATTTCCTGTTATGATAAGTGTCAAACTCCAAAACAGTGCTGAAAAGTTTAACTTTTTAACACTAAAAAATAAACTGAAATAGTTGTTTATGCAACAAGTTGCAAAAGAAGATTTTAGCGGCATGAGGCGTATATATCCAACGAGGTTTACCGAGTTGGATAAATACGACGAGTGCTGAAAAAAATAAGTTTTGCAACGAGTTGCTGACAACATTTTTGCAATTCCTTAATGCTTTTTGAATGGAATTTTAAGTAAAACATTCATGTGTTAAGTAAATTCAGCGTTCAAATCTAAACAATATTGAAAATGTTACTTTTTGCAATTCCGTCGTGAAACTACTTACTTTTCCTGTCATTCTTGAACGACGAAATAGCCTACTTTTCTGTACCAAAAATAACAGAATCGAATAGCAACACTTTTCAGCGCTCGTTTCGAAAAGTGACACTTTTCAACATTTTTTTGATTTAAACGACAAAATACATAAAAATTTGACATACAATTTCACTTAGTGTGTTTTTTTGGAATTGCAAAAAATGTTGTATGGAACTCTTTGCAAAACTTGATTTTTTCAGCACTCTTCGTATTTATCCAACTCGGTAAACCTCGTTGGATAAATGTACGACTCGTGCTGAAAAAATCCTCTTTTTGCAACTTGTTGCATAAACTACTATTTTGAAACTAGTGCTTGAAAGTTCAACTTTTTAGCACACATTACAGTGCTGAAAACTAGAACTTTTCATCACTGGTATTGAAAGGTATTAAATTTCCATTCTGTTATTTTTGGTAGAGAAAAGTAGGCCGAGAAAGCTGTTTCGTCATTCAAGAATGTCAGGAAAAGTAAGCTGAATCACAACAGAATTTCTAAAAATACTCTAACGAGATATTTGATCTTCTTTTTTTGAAAATAATAAATATAATCTACTAAATGAACGTTTCATGTGTTTTTGCAGCTTTTTTATTTTAAATCATTAATTTTTTTTAATAAAGCTGTGAGTATTTGCCTTCTTTTCAAAGCGAGTATTGATTTGAACATATTTTAGAAAAGATTAGGTTTTTTTTATTTTTTTATTTTTATAATGAAAAAAAAAATATCACAATTATATCTAAAGGCTTTTTTAATGTGATTCGCTATCAAATCATAAACGAAACATATTCTGTCAATAAATACACTGTTCTTAATGTGAAGATTGATGATCAAAACAACTTTTTTAGGGTCGTGCAATTTTCACTGTATTATATTTTTTGCAATTCCGTTGAAAAAAAAATGTTTTTCTTGACGAATGACGAAACGGCAACGGCGACAACGAGTTCCATACAATTTTAATACAATAATACATAATTTTAAAAAATACCGTTTGAAAACGTTTTCAATAGGATTTTTCAGTAAAAAATTTATCTCCCCACACTAGTTTGCCCACCCAAGTAACATTTTTAAGCCAGCGAGCCACCACCTAGTTTTATCAAGGTTTTATGGTAGCATCTTGATTGCTTGCTAGTTTTATTTGGGCATTCACCGCAACCAATGAGCAAGAGCTAATTAATAGGTTCTAACAGGGTTTTATGCCTCGAACATAAAACCTTGTGTCAATAAAAGCTTAATGGCTTTCAATTAGGTTTTATGAAAGTTTTAAAAGAGTCTTGCAAATCCAATGGCAATGTCTTGCCAGACGGTTTCATCGCATGCTTCTTTAAAACCAAGGGTGTTTTAGCTGTCAAGTGCCATTAGGCATACAAAATGCTTAATTAAAACCACAAGCTCCTGAAAAAGCTTTTAACGCGGCCAATTAACAGTGCATAAATATGGCGCTGAACGCGTGTTCTGATTGAATGTGGTTGAGCGCCATCTTTGTTGAAAAAATAGAGCTTTGAGAAATTTGATTTAAATTTGACGAAAACTCTCACTAATGTTGAATTTTGGATATAATTAATACAGCGATTGATGTTTATAAATAATTTGAACATTTTTTTGTCAAAGAATTACAATAAAATATGTTTTAACATTAAAAACTATGATTACTAATAATAATTTTTTATGAAGTGAGTTGATTTTTTTGACTCTATCTCCCCTATATTTATCAATGAAATTTCAACCGCAGCTGAATTTGAGGCACAAATTGCCAGAAATGAGCTTTCAAATTATTTTGATTACCTCCAATATCTATTATTTATCATCGCCATTTTTGCAAACCATCTCCATTTTATCATTTGGCAAGACAAAGACAAATTTTTTGTCAAAATAAAACCTGTTTGGCATAAGCCGTTTGAAGCCGTATGAAATGTCATTTTTCCTTAACTCCTGACTAGGTTTTAACAAAGGTTTTATCAAGGCTTTGAGGATGTTGTTAGGATTCCGTAGCCTTGAACTTCTATGTATGTTTTTTTTTCGTGAGTTTTGCGGAGGTCCTTTTGGGTTTTAACAGAGGTTTATCGGAGTTCTGGGGAGGCTGTTACGACTTAGTGGTTTCAAAGTTGGTTTTGGCTGATAGGTTTTATAGCGATTGTGACAGCTTTGATAAAGCCTAAAATGTTACTTGCGTGGTGTCCTTATGTTTGGTCAACTTAAAAACCAAAAAAAGTGTCGAACTTTTCAGTAAGGTGCTGAAAATATGAACATTTTAGCACTCAAATGAGTGTTATAATGAACTTTTCAGCATTGATATTTCTGGTGATTGGTTATTTTCCAAACGGAATAAAAAAATGCTGTTTTGGGATTTTTTAAATCAACCAGACTCTAATTAGACAATCTTACGTAATGTATGCGCACCAATAAACTTCACTCACAAATCATTACAAATCAAACTCCCCGCAAGCCCAACGACAAACAATCATCAATTAGGGCTGTGCAGCCGTTCGATCTGCACCAATTATCCCTCCCCAACTTCGGAAAACAAGCAATCTCAACCCCCTGAACCATAACTCCAACCGTTGTTCAATTTTATAACACTTATCACTACTCTCGCGACGCGACGCGCCACTCGGAATCGATTACACGAAACTATTCCTTACATAACCGAAAAGTGCTTCTCCCAACCTTCCCCTCCAACTTCCAAAGTAATAACTTGGAACCATTCGCCGACGACGACAAGCTCCATTTTCCTTTGTGTTGAACGCGAGATGTTGGCTCGAATCTTCACACAAACACCTGCAGCCTCGATTTTCCCGATTTTCCTTAACTAAAACCTTCCTTCGTTGATGGTGGAGGACGTGGGTGGGTGGCGGTGGATGTTGTCTGAGTCTGCTCCCACTCCCACCCGTCACAATCACCTCACCTCGAGAAGTTTGCCCGTGGTGGGAAGTAAAAGTGAGACATAAACCCCGAAGACGACGTCGGCGATGTAGACGAACTTCGCCGCATCGCACCAGCGGATCGGGATTAGTCTAGGTCAGGAATTCTGTTGCGGGAGTGGAACTCCGAAATTTTTGGATGGTTAGAAGAGGGGGGGCGACATTCCGACGGGGGATTCAATTTTTCCGAATTCAACCAAGATAAAGAAGTGGCAGGAAGAGGATGTGGCTGACGTCGTCGTCGTCGAGGGTAAACATAAAATGTGGCGCAGACAGACAACCCCCCCGGACTTCTCTCCCTGCACCTCTAGTGGGGTTCTGGAGACCAAATTTAGGATGGTTGCTAACATTTTTTTCTTCGTATCGGAGCGAGCTTTTACCAACCCTGGTGAGACACGTCTTCGATTACAGATCATGTCTCTCGTTTACTGAGCCAGGGGGAAAGGTTTCGCTAGCGACGATTGGAAGATTTCCCGTTGGAGATTGCCTATGTTCTTCACGAACCTTCTCTGCCAAAGTCTAGAATGAGGTAATAGGAAAAGTTATATGATTTTACTAGAGAAAACTCGAAGTTCAGGTTGTTCCTGACTTCATGTTACTGAGGCTGTTGCTTGGAAAATTAGCAAAGATTATGACATCAAACCATAAGTAATATTAGACGTGACTTTGTTTTCCCAGGTTTCAATCCGGGCGTCCCATTTCACATAAAAGTCTTTCCAAACCATCACCATTTCAGGCTGCACACTGTGAAAAAACCACGTCTTTTTTCGTATACTTAAAAATTAAGGAGTCGTACTGCCCTTCCGTCACGAGATATCAAAAAATGGAGTTCGAATCAGTGATAAGCGACAAAAGTTACTCCTTTGGACAAAGTTTCACGCAAATCTAAGAGGAGTCGGGGCCCTAGGTGACCTGAGCAAAAACTGGAATTGAAAGTTGTAGGTGATTATGTTACAGACATGACCAGAATGAAAAAAAAATTGTTCTGAAATAACAAAGTTCGTTTAAGAGATATATGACAAATAAAGCAGGTATCAGACTATGACAAATGTACAAACTCACATTTTTTGACTGTTTGGCACTTTGCCTGCTTTGTTTTCAGAAACGTCATCCAGGTCCTGCATATATTTTGAGTTGTTAGAGAGTTTGTCGTAAACATGCAAGTTTGTGAAACTGACGAAAGCGTAAAAGTGCGAGTTTGTTTGTTTGTTTTGTTGTCGTAGTCTTATACCTGCTTAAGGATGGAAACCAACTCGAAAAGAAGTTATACAACCATTTCCCCTCAATGAAACATTCCTGTCCATGTCCAGTACCATAAACCAAAAATGTTGATACACATATTGGACAAACTCGTTTGGTTCGTTAAATGTTTCCGCCAACGGATCATTGTTGAGGACGCTGATCACTCCAGGTTGCGGCCAATATCCTACCTAACTGATCCCAACAACCTTGTCCCACACCATAACGTTTCTGTCCTGTTTCACCATCGCTCTCAGTCTAATTTCTAAGTCTCAATCCTAGTATTTGGCTTAGGTTCCAGCACGACTTTTATCTCAGATTCTGTCTCATTTCGAATCTTAGGTTCTGTCTCACCAACATAAATTTTTGTTGTCTCAGCATCTAAGAAATTTCTCAAAAGTCAAAAAAAAAAATGTCTCAGCTTTTGCCTCAGATTATGTCTCAAGTTTGTCTCAGCTTTTACTTGAGATTCTGTCAGTATCGGCTAATCTATAGCAATTTCTTTCTGTTTCCTGACTCTTTCAAAAATAAAACATAAAAGTTTGTCTCAGTTTTTGTCCCAGCATCTGTTGCTGTCTCAGTATTTTCATTTAGTTTCGCTATAAAAGAAAAGAATTTTTTGTCCCAGTTCATGTCTCATCATCTGTCTCATAAGCTGTTCCACTTTGTGCCACAGTGTCTCAGTTCGTGTCTCATTTGCTTATAATAATGACACAAACACAGATTATGTCTCACCTCGTTCAACTACTGTTTTAGTAGCTTCACAGTAAACAACTGTGCAAATTTAAAGGTGAGCAGTTCTCTCAGATTTCGGTCATTCGTTTTTTATTTGTTTTTTTTTTTTAATCAGACTGAAAACTTTTGTGCCTTCGGTATGCCCAAAGAAGCCAATTTGCATCATTAGTTTGTCCATAAAATTTTCCATACAAACTTGGCAGCTGTCCATACAAAAATGATGTATGAAAATCCAATAATCTGTATCTTTTGAAGGAATTTTTTGATCGATTTGGTGTCTTGGGCAAAGTTGTAGGTATGGATAAAGACTACACTGGAAAAAAATGATACACGGTAAAAAACATTTTGGTGATTTTTTATTTAATTTTTATTTTTTTTTATTTTTTGATATGTTTAGAGGACATAAAATGCCAACTTTTCAGAAATTTCCAAGTTGTGCAAAAAATCTTTGAGCGAGTTATGAATTTTTGAATCAATACTGATTTTTTCAAAAAATCGAAATATTGGTCGCAAAAAATTTTCAACTTCATATTTTGATATAAAATCAAATTTGCAATCAAAAATTACTGTAGTGAAATTTTGATAAAGTGCACCGTTTTCAAGTAAAATCCATATTTAGATTACTTTTTTGAAAATAGTCGCAGTTATTCATTTTTTTAAATTAATTTAAAATGTTTGCCCACTCTTGAAAAAAATATTTTTGAAAAGCTGAGAAAATTCTCAATATTTTGCTTTTATGAACATTGTTAACACGATTCTTAGTTGTTGAGATATTGCAATGCAAAGGTTTAAAAACAGGAAAATTTATGTTTTCTAAGTCTGACCCAATCAACTCTTAATTTTTTAATGTCGATATCTCAGCAACTAATGGTTCAATTTTCAATGTTAAAATATGAAACCTTCGTGAAATTTTCCGATCTTTTCGAAAAAAATATTTTTAAGAATTTTCAAGTCAAGACTAACATTTCAAAAGGGCCAAACATTCAATATTACGTCTTTTTAAAATGTTAGTCTTGACTTGAAAATTCTGAAAATATTTTTTTCGGAAAAATCGGAAAATTTCACAAATATTTCAACAACATTGAAAATCGGACCATTAGTTGCTGAGATATCGACATAAAAAAATTGTGGGTTGTTTGGGTCAGACTTAGAAAACATCAATTTTCCTGTTTTTAAACCTTTGCATTGCAATATCTCAACAACTAAGAATCGTATTAACAATGTTCATAAAAGCAAAATATTGAGAATTTTCTCAGCTTTTCAAAAATATTTTTTTCAAGAGTGGGCAAACACTAATTTAAAAAATGAATAACTGCGATTATTTTCAAAAAATTCAACTAAATATGGAATTTACTTGAAAATGGTGCACTTTATCAAAATTTTACTGATGTACATTTTGATTGCAAATTTGATTTTACATCGAAAAATGAAGTTGAAAAATTTTTGCGACCAATATTTCCATTTTTTTTTAAATCAGTATTGATTCAAAAATTCATAACTTGCTCAAAGATTTTTTGCACAACCTGGGAATTTCTTAAAAGTTGGCATTTGATGTCCTCTAAAACATATCAAAAATTAAAAAATAATAAAAATAGTGTTTTTTGCTAATTAAGTTTTAGTAATAAAAAATCACCAAAAATTTTTTTACCGTGTATCATTTTTTTCCAGTGTAGTCCAAATCCATACCTAAAACTTTGTCGAAGACACCAAATCGATCAAAAAATTCCTTCAAAAAATACAGATTATTGAATTTTCATCCATCATTTTTGTATGGACCGCTGCCAAGTTTGTATGGAAAATTATATGGACAGTTTGTCCATGATGCAAAATGACTTCTTTCGGCATACCGAAGGCACCAAAAAAGTTTCAGCCGGATAAAAAAATACAAAAATTAAAATTTAAGAAAAAAGACCGATTTCGTAGAGAATTGCTCAGGTGTACTGTTGGAAGGTTGAATATTACCTCTTTTGTGATGTAACTTTACCTCAATTTAGACTGAAAAAGTGAAATAACACAAAAAAATGTGGAAGAATTACACATTTTCGGAGGTAAGATAACACATTTTTTCTGATTATTACCATATTTTTTTTTAATATTACCATATTTTTTACTGTGTTGTTAAGGATTAGTTTGTCTCAGTTTTTGCTCCAGCATCTGGTTCGGTCTCAAAATCATTCTTAAATGTTATATTGCTTTTGTCTTAGTTACTTAATGTAGATCCCATAAATAATATAAAAAGTTTGTATTTGTTTTTGTCTCAGCTTCTGTTCCAGCTATAAAGCTTCTCAATTATTAGCTGGTAATAATGCCACAAACACAGATTCACAACATAAAAGTCTGTCTCATTATTTGTCCAAGCGTATACCTCAATTTGTTTCTGTTTCAGTTAATCTTTTGTCTCAGTATCTTGGCGAGCATTCTCAAAAAGAGGTTTGTCTCAGTTTTTGTCCCAACATCTGTTCCTGTCACAAAATTTGCCTTTTGATCGTTATACAGTTACTTCACCCAACTGGCAGTCGCATGATTGTGATGCATGTCGGCATGAAAGTACATCAGAATCTGCATAAAATCTGTCCTCATGCATTTTTTGCGATATAGGGGTATGACATTTTTGCCCGTTACCGACAATTATCGACATTACCGACGGCTGATTGATTGTATTGGAGAAAAAAAATCTTAACAGAACGAGGATTGAACCATCAACTTCCTGATTACTGGTCCGACACGCTACCACCGCGCCAGGGACGCTTGATGCATTGAGAGGGACAGAGCACCAACATAATCTTCTCTCTGGAGTGTTGCTCGGGGACGCGCCAGCATAGGGACGTGGCGTTACATCGTGCTGCCATCTGGTTTTTTTAAGCGCAAGAGTGGAAAAGTGCTGAGCCATCGTCTAAAAATAGACGGCGTCCTATCTCGCCCAGCAAAATGAAGTCGATAAAGTAGTCGGTTTCGATGAGAAAAAGTGGAAAACGTGGTCTAAAAATAGCGACGCCATCCCCCTATTATATGTGTTGGTGAGAATTGCAGATCGCTAACATGTTTACACGCGGGCAAAAATGAGCTATGAGCTTGCTGCAAAAACTGTTATAAATTGTGACATTTTCTGCAGCAAATCCACTGTTGCAGATTTTGATATATATTTTTCCTTTGGGTGTTGGTAAAGATTCCTTGAAAAAAAAAACAACAAAAATTGTGTCTCATTTTGGTCTCACAATGTGTGCGTCTATCTCAAATTCTTGCTGTCTCAGTATCTTGGCGAGCATTCCTTAAAAAGCAGAAGTCACTGTCTCATTAGCTGTGCTACTATGTCCCACTTGTGCCAAAGTGTCTCACTTTTTTGTCCCATTTGCTGATAACTATCAAATGCTAAAGAGGACTACTTTTCAAAGTTTGTCCAAGTTTTGTTCACTTTAGTTTAACTATGTCTCAGTATCTGTGTCAGTTTTAGGGTCAGATTCTGTCTCAAAATTTGTTTTATCCGTGTCCACCAGGTTTCATTTTTTTTTTTTTTGCCAAAAACACGTTCGTTTTCCCTTCTGACCTGATGTCATTGACCGTGGCCCAGAGTTGCTACTACCCCTACACCTAGAAAACAAAACAAGCATACCAACGTAATTTTGGGCTTGTTTTACTGTTTTCATTTGACCTAATCGATATTTATTCGCTCGGTTTTACTTTCTCTTGCGTTTTTACTTTTGTTGTCCAGCCGAGGAAAATGTCAACGGCCTCTTTCTTTGCCGGTCAGTTGGTGAAATTATTTTCCCCGTAATTCCTAACCGGACAAAAGTTTTCCTCTGTCCCCAGCAGCAACGTTTTCCGAGGTATCTGTGCGTCCCTCACATACGCACCGCACCGTGCTTAGAAGAGTAATCCGGCCCGTAAATCATAATTTTAACGAGCTTATAAGGACAAATTAATACCAATTTGTTGCTCGCGCTGCTAATGCAGAGTTATGGGCGCTTGAGGGGAAAATGGATGGCGGTGCGTTTTTCTGGGTCAGCGGAGATTTTCAGGAAATGGCAACTTTTCTCGTTGTTTGTTCGGCACAAGCTATTGGTTCTATTGGGCATTCCACGCAGCTTGTTCAAACTTATCAGGGGAGGTTTAGCACCTGAGTTATTGAAATAAAATAACGTGCCGATAAGATAATAACTTGCCGGCAACAGAGCGCCACGTCACTCGCTTTGAACGGGTTGGCGACCGAAAACGAAGTCACACTTTGAAATGATCCAGAAATGATGTGTCAAAGGGGGAATCGGCAACGTCATCGGTCGGCGTCAGCATGAGTATTAAAAGTTTAAAGTTGATTGCGGTTTCTAAAAGATGAACTTTCTGGGTGGTTAAATCATTCAAATGAGGGTAGTTGTTAGAATAAAAGTCGTGAGTGAGATCGTGAGTCATTCCATTCAAATTCAATTCCATTGAAATATGATTCAATTGATCTTGCATTAGCTTTTTGTCTAGAAAAATATTTAAATTTGTACAAATATTATCAAATAGGGTGTTCTATAAAACTTTTAATTAAAAAAAAGCAGTCTGGGGATAATTATTGCACTAAATCTTAAGGCTGGTACAAATATTTTTAAAAGTTTTTGTCACCCCCCCCTTCAAAATTGGCCCGAAAAATCAGGGGGCAAAAAAAATATTTTTACAATAAACTTCAAAATTTCAATGAAAATTCAAGTGCAACCAGCTGAAATCAAATTAAAATACATTCTTCTGCGTTTAAAATCATTTTTAGCATGTTTGGGTTTATTAAAAAATCTTAAGATTTTTTGAAAATTTTCGATGCAAAACCTTTTTTTTCGATACAATTTTTGTTTTTGTCAGATCTTAGATTTTTTTGAAAAATAATGATTGCAAAACAACTGAACTAGTGTAAAATGCATTTTAAAACACTTTTTTCATTTAAATGTGAAGACTATGGCTTGTTATTTAAATTTTTATATTTTTTTATTTTTTTGCCTCCCCCTTGACCTCGGCCAGGGCCGAGGGACAAAAACTTATTTTAATATTTGCATCGGCCTAATATTTCAATCGTAAATTCTCGATTTTCGAACGAGATTGCTCGATCGAAATATTACGATTTTAATTTGTCAAATGTAATTCGTAATTTGACGATACTAGTTTAAGATCATTCGATCGTAATTTCTCAATTAATATCGACAAATTACGACTGAAATCGAGTAAGTCTCGATATGTGTTCATAGTTTGTTTTCAAAAATTCAAACTTTCAGAAACATAAAAATTCAAAAATAATAAAAATGTCAAAATCTCTTCTTTCAAAAATTGTAAGTCTTAAATAATTATAAAATGTAGAAAAAAAATCAAGCGTTTTAAAATTGAGTTTTCAATTCCAAAAATATTAAAAAGGTATCTTCAACTTAATAAAAATATCCAAATATTTTAAAAAAAGTAGGTTTGAAATGTTTTCAAAAATATAATCTTCAAACTTCAAATATCAAAATTTCAAATTAAAAAAATACTCATAAATTTCAATGCCAATCCAATGTCATATGGATTTTTTTAAATTTCAAAATTTGAGATTTTTCATTCTCAAAATTTGTAAATATTAAAAATTTCTTAGTTTCAGAACTATTCAATAAATCAATAAATGATCCAATTTCTGAAAAAAAGCTATAGAGATTATTTTCTTTTACTTTAAAAAATACCTTAAGGGTGCACAGCAACCAGAAAGTAGTTGTCTTCTTATTCCATAGTTGCCAAACTTACGAACCCAATCTTGCAACAATTTGATTTTAAAAAATCAGCAAACTTTGTTGTAAATTATATTGTAGACTGTACTTTAGGGAATGAATCAAAAATTATATCGATAGTTCCCGCAGTTTTGAAGATACTCAAATGTTTATAACAACAATCTTGTTGAAAAGCTCTGCTTAATGTTGTATCGTTAAAATTTAAAAAATAATGTATTTTTTAGTAATTTTGGAATTTCTGGAAAATTTGGAAAGTGTTGAATGTCTTTTTTAATTTGTTGATTTATTTTATTTTTCTGCATTTTTTAATTTTTTTATTGGATCTTTTTAAATGTGTTTGAAATATTTTAAGTTTTTTAGTCTTAGTTGCCTTAACAAATTTTGATCATAATTTCTCAATAGTAATATTTTGTTCGTAATTTGAGAATCTACGATCGAATTATTACGATCGAGTGCAATGATTACGTCGAAAATTTATCATCTCAAATCATTTAAAATGGTTTAAAATTCTTAAAATTTTGAACAGGTATTAGGCCGATGCAAATATTTTTTAAAGTTTTTATCCCTATAAATTTAAATAACAAGTCATAGTCTCAACATTTAAATGCAAAAAGTGTTTTAAAATGCATTTTACACAAGTTCAGTTGTTTTGCAATCATTAGTTTAAAAAAAAGTAAGATTTGACGAAACAAAAAAAAATTGTGACAAAAAACTTTTTGCGATACTGAACATTGAAAATTTAAAAAATTTCAAGAGATGTTTAAATCATCCCAAACATGCTAAATAGTAGTTGATGCAACAAGTTGCAAAAATAGGATTTTTTCAGCACGAGTCGTCAGACATGCATTTGAACGAACTGTACTTGCACTTCCCGTTCTTATAAGCACATCTAGGAAGCACAGAACATGGTGTTTTTACCACCTTACGAGAACGCGTGCCGAACTCTTAGCGGCTCTTTGAAGAATTGTACATGTTTTTTTAATGTTCTACAATTTTTCACTTATATTTTGAGCTAAGCCAGTTCTTTTCATGAAATGTTGTAGCGCCGAAGCTCAATCTGAGATCTTAACCCTTTTTTTAATTTTTAAATTAAAACTCACCTTAAACAACAATGAAATTTATACATTTGCTAGTAAAGGGCACGATTAGTTGTTTCCTAACATGGAAATCCAACAGCACAGGTTTAAAAGGCCAAAGAATATGCAAAAAACGGGTTTCCGTAAAAATGGTCATCAAACATCCGAAGTTCTTAGCATAGCCCACTTGGCAGCTATTCCGGATAGTTTCTATTTGTTTCACACACTGATAACTGCTGAATATTTCACTGCACGGTTTACTTTAGCCTTATTTTCCTCATTTTTCCATTACACAAAGTTGAATCCAGAAAAAAACCATTGACATTTGCACGTACAGTTAAAGTTCTGACACAGAGCCTGTGCGCGTACTTTGATTAAAAACACGGTGTTTTTAAATCTTAGAAGAACAAGAGCAGCACCCGTGCCGTGCCGATGCACCTCTGCGAGTCGTACATTTATCCAACGAAGTTCACCGAAGAGTGCTGAAAAAATCAAGGTTTGCAACGAGTTCCATATAACATTTTTTGCAATTCCGAAAAAACCCATTGAGTGAAATTTTAAGTAAAATTTTCATGTATTTTGTCAATAAATCGTTTAAATCTAAAAAATGTTGAAAAATGTTGCTTTTCAAATTAAGTGCTGAAAAGTTCAACTTTTCAGCACCCATTTCAGTGCTGAAAAGTAGAACTTTTCAACATTTATTGTGAAAAGTGTTGCTATTCGATTCTGTTATTTTTGGTACAGAAAAGTAGGCTTTTTCGTCGTTCAAGAATGACAGGAAAAGTAAGTAGTTTCAGAAACGAATAGCAACACTTTTCAAAATAAATGTTGAAAAGTTCTACTTTTCAGCACTCAAATGGGTGCTGAAAAGTTGAACTTTTCAGCACTTGTTTTGAAAAGTAACACTTTTCAAGATTTTTTTTGATTTAAACGATTTATTGACAAAATACATGAAAATCTGACATAAAACTCATTGTGTCAAAGAGTATTCCCTTTTCTCTGATTGTGTGTTTTTTGGAATTGCAAAAAATGTTGTATGGAACTCGTTGCAAAACTTGATTTTTTCAGCACTCTTCGTATTTATTCAACTCGGTGAACCTCGTTGGATAAATGTACGACTCGTGCTGAAAAAATCCTCTTTTTGCAACTTGTTGCATAAACTACTATTATGAGATTTGTTTTTATTTGTTCCATTATTTTCTTACTGTCAGTTTCTAATAATGCCATTTTAGTTTTTAAAATATTTGATTGATCGTTTTTTTTATTATCGAAATTTAATTTATAGATTTAAAAGCGAAGCGTGAATTTTTATTTTTTGACTCTTTATTATTATCTTCTTTTTCAAATAGATCAAATTTTCTTTGTTGGTTTTCTTTTTAATGTTTCAGTATTTACTTACTCTAGCCAATAATTTTCCACAATTTTCAAAACTAAACTTTTCAATATAATCTCTTATTGAAAATCCCCCAATATCCTGAGCGGATGATACCAATCTAAATCGAGCTCTTTCGAGTCCCAAAATTTACCTGTTGCCTCTCGATTCATGTGCCTGAAACCCAATTTTGACGAAACAACCGGAGATGAACCTTTCTGCACATGAGGGCGGTAGTAAAGATTGCCAAATAACGCAACAAAAAAAAAAGCATCCAATTTTGACAAAAATCCTTTCCCAATTTTACCATGTAGGCGCGTCTGGGGCGTGCTTTTCGCCGGAACCTGCGGATGTTTGAAAGACAACATCAACCTCTAAATAAACTGTGTCTGTCTGACACCACGTGGCTTCATGGTTTAGATTGTGACCTTTTTTCAAAATTGACAACTTTAGGATTTTTGAATGCTTTTACTCAACGTCAAAAACTCAGGTTCCCCACTTCTAATAAAGTCTAGATCGTTCCATTTTGAAATCTCCAAAAAGAAGAGCAGAGCTATCGCCATCTGCCGGAGGCAGCTCAACATTAACTTCAAATCTCCCTCTTTGAATCTGTTGCAGCGAAATGGCCCCATCTCTGCAGAATTCTTCGGAATTTGGCCCCATCGGAAAGATGCTCCAGAGACAAAGAAATGCGATGCGATTTGGTTCTAGACTTTTTTTTTTGCTGCTGCTGCTTCCTTTTGTGCTGGAACAGTCCGAAAATGAAGGACTGATTTATTGGCCAGATTCCGTCGTCGACGTCTAGAGAAGTGGTTCACGGTGGGTTAGGAGGTGGTCAAAGATTTTTTTCAACAAATTACCTCCTCTAAAATTTGTTCACTTGAGCACGATTTCCTGTTCGTTTTGAAATGATTTATGTCCATTTTTAAAATAAGACAATCCCACTGTTCTTGTCAAAAGGCTTGTGAAGATCCACAGCAGAAGGAAACGTAGCGGGTTTGAGATTCTCTAGTGTGTTAAGGGTTTTGATCACATTTGGCAAACGGTTGCTTTTAATTTCTTTGGCAAGGCAGCCCGCCGTTGGCGGCGGCACGAAATAGTCGATAAAAGTGTCTGAATGGCAAGGGTTGAAGAAGAATTAGAGATGATTTCATGCTTTGGAATCGTATTTAGACAACCTTTTTTCTCTAGAAAATCTGCTTAGTTCTAACAAAACTCACCCCAATTTTCTGATTTCTTCAAAAAATACCGATAATTAATGGAGCCATAAACGCGTCAGAATCGCCGGCATTAACCTAGTTTGGGGGAGAATGTTACAAAAGGGTGTTGTAACCTGTTCAAGTTCTTTTCCAGCACAAAACAAGACCAGAAAAAAACTTGGAATTCTAGCTTTCGCAGCTGACGTTGATTCATGAAGTCCGTGAGGGGCTCACCTGAAACAGGATAAAAAGAGGAAAAGGCAAGCCAAGAAGCCACAAAGTAAAAGGTAGAACCTGAAATAGTAGCATCACCAGCGGGAATTAATTAAAGCACGGAAATTGAGTAATATTGTTATTATTATTGCAGTTATAAAAATGCTGAAGACACGACGCAAGAGTCGTTCAGCGGAGGCCGGAAAGGGTTGTCGGAGAATATGGTTGGGAAGAGGGGAAAAGAAGTTGATGTTGACTGAGAAAAGGAACCAAAAATTGATAGACTTATTCCGATGGAAAGAGAGAAGAGCTGTCAGGGTGACTTAAGCGATTTTCATTACTTTTTGCAGGAGTGATTTTTGTTGTGTTTTGTTTTTTTTCAGATATTTTAAATAATTCGATATATTAAAAGAACAAATTCAGAGGTATTTTTCTGTTTGATGTGAAAATCTCTGCCTAAATCTCTAAATAATATCAATGAGTAGAAGATATATTGAGCCTTCGTATTCAGCCACCTGAAAATAAGGCTAATTTAAAACGTAGATTTGCTGTTTCATTTCCATTTTTTTCCAAATTAAATCGTCGTCATGTTGGACGGCTGTGGAGTCGGGTCATATTTTAAGCGACTCCGACTCCGACTCCGACTCCCAATCCAGCAATCTGAGTTAAGCCGACTCCGACTCCGGCTCCGGCTTTCCAAAATTTGTTGACTCCGGCTTCAACTCCGACTCCGACACCTAATTTGTATTTTAAATTTCAAAAAAACGCATTTTCAGCACAACAATTTTCAGAGTAAATTTGAATTTTGTTGTTTGAAAAATTGGAACATTTAATTTAACTACTTTAAATTAACATTAATTTTTTTAAGTTAATAAGGCCGTTGCAAATATTTTTTGAAGTTTATGTCCCTCGGCTCAGATCAAAATGGAGGGGGGGGGGGGGGGCAAAAAAATAAAAAAAAATTAAAAATTTAAATTACAAGCCTACGTTTCAACATTTGGATGAAAAAAGTGTTTTAAAATGCATTTTACAGTTGAGCAATTCTCTACGAAATCGGTATTTTTTCTTCAATTTTAATTTTTGTATTTTTTAATCCGACTGAAACTTTTTTGGTGCCTTCAGTATGCCCAAAGAAGCCATTTTGCATCATTAGTTTGTCCATATAATTTTCCATACAAATTCGGCAGCTGTCCATACAAAAATGATGTATGAAAATTCAAAAATCTGTATCTTTTGAAGGAATTTTTTGATCGATTTGGTGTCTTCGGCAAAGTTGTAGGTATGGATACGGACTACACTGGAAAAAAATAATACACGGTAAAAAAAATTTGGTGATTTTTTTATTTAACTTTTTATCACTAAAACTTGATTTACAAAAAAAACACTATTTTTAATTTTTTTTATTTTTTGATATGTTTTAGAAGGCATAAAATGCCAACTTTTTAGAAATTTCCAGGTTGTGCAAAAAATCACTGACCGAGTTATGAATTTTTTAATCAATACTGATTTTTTCAAAAAATCGAAATTTTGGTCGTAAAAATTTTTCAACTTCATTTTTCGATGTAAAATCAAATTTGCAATCAAAAAGTACTTTACTGAAATTTTGATAAAGTGCACCGTTTTCAAGTTATAGCCATATTTAAGTGACTTTTTTGAAAATAGTCGCAGTTTTTTATTTTTAAAAATTAGTGCACATGTTTGCCCAGTTTTGAAAAAAATATTTTTGAAAAGCTGAGAAAATTCTCTATATTTTGCTTATTCGGACTTTGTTGATACGACCTTTAGTTGCTGAGATATTGCAATGCAAAGGTTTAAAAACAGGAAAATTGATGTTTTCTAAGTTTCACCCAAACAACCCACCATTTTCTATCGTCAATATCTCAGCAACTAATGGTCCGATTTTCAATGTTAATATATGAAACAATTGTGAAATTTTTTAAAGGGCGTAATATTGAATGTTTGGCCTTTTTGAAATGTTAGTCTTGATTTGAAAATTTTGAAAATATTTTTTTCGAAAAGATCGGAAAATTTCACAAATGTTTCATATATTAACATTGAAAATCGGACCATTAGTTGCTAAGATATTGACGATAGAAAATGGTGGGTTGTTTGGGTGAGACTTAGAAATCATCAATTTTCCTGTTTTTAAACCTTTGCATTGCAATATCTCAGCAACTAAAGGTCGTATCAACAAAGTCCGAATAAGCAAAATATAGAGAATTTTCTCAGCTTTTCAAAAATATTTTTTTCAAAACTGGGCAAACATGTGCACTAATTTTAAAAAATGAAAAACTGCGACTATTTTCAAAAAAGTCACTTAAATATGGCTATAACTTGAAAACGGTGCACTTTATCAAAATTTCACTAAAGTACTTTTTGATTGCAAATTTAATTTTACATCGAAAAATGAAGTTGAAAAATTTTTACGACCAAAATTTCGATTTTTTGAAAAAATCAGTATTGATTAAAAAATTCATAACTCGGTCAATGATTTTTTGCACAACCTGGAAATTTCTGAAAAGTTGGCATTTTATGTCCTCTAAAACATATCAAAAAATAAAAAAAATTAAAAATAGTGTTTTTTTGTAAATCAAGTTTTAGTGACAAAAAGTTAAATAAAAAAATCACCAAATTTTTTTTTACCGTGTATTATTTTTTTCTAGTGTAGTCCGTATCCATACCTACAACTTTGCCGAAGACACCAAATCGATCAAAAAATTCCTTCAAAAGATACAGATTTTTGAATTTTCTTACATCATTTTTGTATGGACAGCTGCCAAATTTGTATGGAAAATTATATGGACAAACTAATGATGCAAAATGGCTTCTTTGGGCATACCGAAGGCACCAAAAAAGTTTCAGTCGGATTAAAAAATACAAAAAAAATCGAATGACCGAAATCCTAGAGAACTGCTCAGTTGTACAGTTGCTTTCCAATCATTAGTTATAAAAATATCGAGGTATTGACGGATTTTTTTTTCGCTGAATAAAAACTTTTTGTAGGACTGTACATTGGTCTTTCAAGAAAATTTAAAATGTTTTCAAAGGAGTTCAAACATGCATTTTAACTGGTTTTCAGTTGATTAAACTTTTATTTACATTAAAATTTTGAAATTTTTCGCATTTCCTTGATTATTCAGGCCAATTTTGAAGGGGGAGGGGGGGGGGGTTGATACGACCCTTCGTTGCTGAGATATTGCCATGCAAAGGTTTAAAAACAGGAGAATTGATGTTTTCTAAGTCCCACCCAAACAACACATCATTTTCTAATGTCGATATCTCAGCAACTAGTGGTCCGATTTTCAATGTTAAAATATGAAGCATTCGTGAATTCGTGATCTTTTCGAAAAAAATATTTTCAAAATTTTTAAACCAAGGCTAACATTTTAAAAGAGCGTAATATTGAATGTTTGGCCCTTTTTAAATGTTTGTCTTGGTTTAAAAAAATTAAAAATATTTTTTTCGAAAAGATCGGAAAATTTCACGACTGTTTTTTTTTCTCAGCTTTTCAAAATTATTTGTTTCAAAGGTGGGCAAACATGTGCACTAATTTAAAAAAAAAATAAAAACTTCGAATATTTTCAAAAAAGTCACCTATAAATGGATTTAACTTGAAATCGGTGCACTTTATAAAAAAAAACATTAAAGTACTTTTTGATTGCAAATTTGATTTTACATCGAAAAATGAAGTCGAAAAATTTTTGCGACCGATTTTTTGATTTTTGGAAAAAATCAGCATTGATTCAAAAATTCATGACTCGCTCAAAGATTTTTTGCACAATCTGGAAATTTCTGAAAAGTTATCTTTTGATGTCCTCTAAAACATATCAAAAAATAAAAATAAAAAATAGTGTTTTTTCGCAAATCAAGTTTTAGTGACCAAAAGCTAAATAAAAAAATCACCAAAATTACAACTTTGCCGAAGACACCAAATCGATCAAAAAATTCCTTCAAAAAATACAGATTTTTGAATTTGAATACATCATTTTTGTATGGCCAGCTGCCAAATTTGTATGGAAAATTATATGGACAAACTAATGATGCAAAATGGGTTCTTTGGGCATACCGAAGCACCAAAGTTTCAGTCGGATTAAAAAATACAAAAAAAATCGAATGACCGAAATCGGAGATAACTGCTCATTTAAAAAAAAATAGACTTGTTCAACGATATTATTTAAGGATCAACACTTTAAGAGTTTTGTAGAGAAATTGTAAACATTGGGGTAATCGAAATATCCAATAAATTCAATGACTCGTATAAATAAGTTCGTAAATTATATTAAATTTTTGACAACTCCGACTCCAGCTACGACTCCGGGTCTATCAGAAATTTACGACTCCGACTCCAACTCCAGCTATTAGAGTTTTGACGACTCCGACTCCGACTCCTCAGCCCTGATGTTGGTCACCTTTTTGTATTGTGGATATGGTAAAATTATTTACAGGACAATTTTTTCAAGCAGTTCAATAATTTTTCAAGCCAAATTAAAATGGCTTTCGAAAATCATGATATTGGATCGATTATACTAAATTCAAAATACTCAACTTTAAATTGTTTCTTATCATTTATTTGTCTTAATTTTTTGAATTTCAAATTATATAAAAAATCATGAATATACACGGAGAAAAAAGCGTTCCGAAAATCGTGAACAAATGTGCATGTTTTTGCGTAAAATATTTGTTCATGTAATCGTGAACTCGTGCACGATTGTATGAACAAAAAACTACGTTTTCATGAACAGAAATGATAAAAATCATGAACTTAAGTTCACGATTGTAAAGAAGCGTTACGTTACGTTTTTAAACATAATAATCTTATTATTGTGCAGGTTGTACAGCCATTTAAATATGGGGTTCTCTAAAAAAAATAAAGGCAAATCCCTAAGCCGCCGTCACAGTGAGTAACGGCTTCTTACCAAAATTATTAGTTAAAAACTGCATTTTGCCCACTACGGCTGTTCGATATGCTTAAAACTTTCAACACACAATCCAGAAAACTTAACATTTTTTATTAGCTCCAAATCATTTTTTTCACATTTAAAAAGAGTTCTTTAAATCGTGAACACATTCCCACGTTGTTCCCTGAAATCGTGAACAGTGTTCATGATTTCGATAACAAGCTAAGCGTTATGCTGCTGGCGTTACGATTTTTCGTGAACACCTGTTCACGATTTGCTTTTTGTTCATGGAAATTGTTCATGGTACGTTTTCGTACCGTGGAATATCACCTTGTTCCAGATTTCGTGGCACATTGTTCACGATTTTCGGAACGCTTTTTTCTCCGTGTATTTTTCCCCCAAAGTTAACATCTTTTTTAAACATAAAATTTGAAAAAAAATTGTCGAGAAATATGTTTTTCATTAACATTTTAAATACAATTTCAACGTGTTTTTTAGTTTACATGAATTTCACCTAAATACCAACTTTTTAACAGCCATCACCCCAAAAACCACTTCATTTTCAAAAAAACAACAATCCCACTTAATCTTCCCACTATAGAGTATCCCACGGCAAGGCAATTCCCCGCTGAGAAGCTCTGGGGGTGACATCAACATTTTCCAACCCACAAACACACACACACACACGCCTTAACCATCCGTGTCGATCCATCTCCGTCACGTTTGGCTTGTCTTATCCAATTTACCTCAACTTAAGTAACAAGTAACACTTAGAGCAGCCATCTTTCGTCCGCTTTTCCCCTGGGGGGGTTGGGGCGGTTGTAGAAGCAAAACCTTCCTCCTCCCGAACACTTAACTAATGTTATTCCATTTTATTTTATTTTTTTTTATTTTTTTTTGCTGTTGTGATGTTGTTTTTGCCATCACTCTTGGTTAGATTCACTTTCCGGCTCCGCTCCACAAATACAAGCTCACTTTTTCAGCGGAAAACTCGGCGAAAAACGGCGTCGTCGTTACAGAGATGCATTTTCCAAGTGGCGTGTGTTGTGGAGCATTTTCAAGTTGAACCTGAGGCTCGCGCGTGTGTGTGTCGCTGTATGTGTGCCCGCCCCACGTGTACGTGTGCCTCCCAGAACGTGTGCGGCGTTCACTCGCTAAGGTTAAAGTTGATTGACCGTCACACATATTTTGCGCGCCTCTCAGCAACAACAACAGAGCAGTCGTCTTAGAACACTCACTCTCACTTCTAGAACGCGCGCTCTCTCTCTATCTCTCTCTGGAGTTCTAAGGTAACCCAAGGTCTTTTGCCTCGACAGCCGGTCGAAGCAGGCTGGTTCTGGAGAACTTGGAAGACTCGACAGCGGGCGAAGATATCCAGAGAAGACGATACAGAGAGTTTCTCTCTATTTCATACACTCCGCCGTGTGAGTGTTCTGCACACAGTCGGAAGATGGTCTACAGCTCCAAGTTGCAAGTTGTTTGAGGAGGATGAAGGAAGCAAAACATTTAGCTTGAAAACATTCTTGCTGCATGATTCTTTTGCTGACGTTGTTTTCGTACAACGTAGTTTGGAACATGCAGCAGATGATGTCGACGGTGGCGATGGTTGACTGTGTCCTAAGCTTGATGCACGTAACCACAGCCGGCACTGGCAGACAAGTCGCAAGCGAGTTGTTTTTGGCTTTTTTTCCTGATTGAAAATGAAATGAAATTTTCACAACAAAAAATCCGATTGTAAAATCGCAAAAAAAAAAAATCAAAAAGACACTTAATATAACACACTGTATATATATTTTTTGTAAACAAAAAAAATAACGACGGAATTCAAACCCAGCACCAATAGCAAGGACTGGCGCCTTAGCCCGCTCGGCCATCAGACCGATGAAGAATGGAAAAGATAAACGCATATGAGCAACTCTCTACGAAATCGGCCGATTTCGACCATTTTTATTTTTTGTATTTTTTTATTTGACTCAAACTTTGTGGGGGCCTTCCCAAATAAGCTATTTTGCGTCATTGCACAGTGGGCGAAATGGAACCCAAAATCGGACTTAATTGAACGCGGCTGGTTCCAAGGTATGAAAAATAATTTTTCTTATGTAAAAAAAAATCCGGGGAATCGATTGGTGAAGGTTTCATCCACCGCACGAATAGGCAAAGGGTCCATTTTGCCCCAATTTCCCATTTTTTAACATTTTTTCTTAAAAATCAATCTGTATTTAGAACGAAGGCTTCATGCGGCCATCCAAAATGCACTAAACTTATGTGAAAATGTCCCAGGAATTCAGTAAAAATAACCATTTGAACCGCAAAAATCATCTAGGGTTCATTTAACGCCAATTCCGCTATAAAAGCATTTCTGGCCGTTTTCAAATGTTAGGTCAGATTTTAACAATCTGAAAATATTTTTATCGTAAAGATCAGACAATTTTACAGTAGAATGACGATTTGCACTCGATAGTTTGATACATTTATGTAGACAAAAATAAAAAATATGTAAAAGGCAGTTTATTCTGCGTTTGGGAAAATTGGCCTAAAACTGATTCTTCGATCTTTTTATTTAGTTTAATTTCTATATCAACATAAATGTATCAAACTATCAAGTGCAAATCGTCATTCTTATGTAAAATTGTCTGATATTTACGATTAAAATATTTTTAGATTTTAAAATCAGATCTAACATTTGAAAACGGCCAAAAATGCTTTTATAGCGGAGTTGGGGTTAAATGGACCCAAGATGATTTTTGCGGTTCAAATGGTTATTTTTACTGGATTTCTGGGACATTTTCACATAAGTGCATTTTGGATGGCCGCATGAAGCCTCCGCTCTAAATACAGACTGATTTTAAAGAAAAAAAAAGTAAAAAAATGGGGAATTGATGCAAAATGGACCCTTTGCCGTTTCGTGCGGTGGATGAAACCATCACCAATCGATTCGCCAGATATTTTTACCTAAGAAACATTATTTTTTTATACCAGGGAACAAGCCGCGTTCATGCGATTTTGGGTTCCATTTCGCCCACTGTGCACTGGTTCACCCTTAGGGGAAAGTGGGGCAAGTGTAACAAGCTAAGGAAATGCTCGTTATAACCCATTAAAACGTTAAAAAAATTGTCAGATTTTTTTATAATCACCTTATTTCAGGTCTTGACTGAGACTTTGATAGACCAAGTTTGTAAAAAATCAAGTTTTTTAATGTAAAAAATTGATTTCATTTTTTCCGTACGTTCTACTCAACTAGTGGGGCAAGACGAACAACCCGTTGGGGCAAGAGGAACAATGCATGAAACAACATATTAATTTGCTAACAATTGAACTGTTGTCACTTAGATACATCAGATTAGAATGTATTTGAAACGTTTCTTTCATTTTTAGATTTAAAAAATAATATTTTACTAAAAATTTGATCGCTTTACGAAAAAAAATGTAACTTAGATGATAAAAAGTAAATTTTCATGATATCACTATTGTTTATCAGTTTTAAAGTACGTTTATGTTTTTATTTCACAATAAAATATGTTGTTGCAGCAATTCGTAATTTTTCCATACTAAAAATCTGTATGGTACACTTGCCCCACCCGAACATCATTTTTTAAAAGCACTTAACAAAAATAACCAAAAGTTAAATCATACTTTATAATAGGTGCAAATCATTGGTAGAGACATTACTGATCTAGGAAAAATAGCATGTTGATAATATGAGCCTTAAAACGAGCCCTAAGCCTTATTTTGTACTTTCCAAATAAGCATAAGCATAAGCATAAGCATAGGTGCCCACCCGCAGTTGCTACTCCGTTATTGACCAGGACCTCCAGAAGTTACATCCACGAGCCGTGGAAGATAAGTGGGTGCTATCTTTCCTCGCTTCGCAACTTCTCAAAGGCCCCTATCATGCTGATCAATACCGGCGCCGGCCACGACCAGTGGTAGGGTCACGGGGAAGTGGATGGGAATGTTAGTCCGATACTTGAGTGATAGAGACCGCCCAATCGACTGCTTCTCCGACAAAGTATCACATGAGTTTTGAGGGGGTTAGTAGATGGGTATGAGGTCAGGATTCACGAGTGGCAGTGATGTGACCATGAGCATTTTGTTTATCGGTTGAAATTTTAAATCTTAGGCAGCCGGCTGCGGAAAGATAAATAATTGATTATTTAAAAAGTTTGTTTTAATCGAACGCGTGCCAACCGAGCGGTAGTGCTATGGGCTGGACTTATCAGTATATTTTTACTGTTGGTACAATTAAGATAACGCAAGCAAATGTCAAAAATAGTAGATGAGTTAATACTAAAGCTGCCAGTTGGAATAAATTATTACGATCAACGAATATCAACGAAAAGAAAACAGGACACCACGTAACCGATTGTAATGAAATTAAAACAATAACTTAAACGAACTTAACCGGCGGCGTGCCTTCCTATCAACGATGATAAAAGAAGGACTTATAAATTTAAAATTTAAAAAGACTCCAAAAAATACGTTGCATAGTAACCGCGAAGTCCCGCTACTCACAATCGAATCCGAAAGATAGCTATCTAGAATTTTAAATATAGTATTAATTCGACCGCGATCCTCCAGAAATTCTTCGTCGGCATGCCTTCCGATCAACGGTGATGTAAGAAGGGCTTTATTCATTAAAATGATTTTATATCATAAGCTTTAAAACATATTCGTCGGCGTGCCTTCCGATCATCGATGATATAGAAAGGACTTAATCCAGCAATACGACTTGCTTGTCTCGAAAAAAAAATAATTCGGATCGTTTCTATCGAAAACTATGTAAAGAGAACAAAAATAAACTCATTGGCCAACGAACGCGCGAACTAAAAATAAAGAAAAAAGAAGAAGAAGAAGAAGACCAATCACCCCATGCACACAAACAACGACACAAAAGAGATGAAAACAACACGAATCAGAAGAAATCCAATCACCCCATGCACACAAATATCGACACAAAAAAGACGGAAAATAACACGAAAAAACAGGACTGAGCGTCCACACAGGCACCGCACTACTGATCCCTTATTTTGTACTTTCCAAATATTATAAGAAAACAAAGGTTTTGAAAAAAAAACCACATTAAATATTATGTCCAGTGGCGTTAACGTCGTTTTGGCGGTTATGTGGTAGTAGAATCTGCTAATTGCATTGCTAGCAACAATTCCTCATACTGGAAATAATCAAAATTGTCGTACGAGCGATTGTTCCTCTTGCCCCACCTTCCCCTACAAGTCTCCATACAATATATTTCCATACAAAAATGGTATGTAAATATTCAAACAGCTGTAACTTTTGAGTAAATTTTCTGATCAATTTGGTGTCTTCGGCAAAGTTTTAGGTATAATTGAGGACTTTTGAGGAAAAAATAGGTACACGGAATAAAAAATTGCAGATTTTTTTATCAACTTTTTTTCACTAAAACTCAATTTCCCAAAATACGTATTTTTACGTATACGTACGTATTTTTTGATTTTCGAGATATTTTGATATGTTTTAGGGGACAAAAATACGCAACTTTTGAGCCATAGAGAAACATGCTCAAAAAATCTGCCGCCGAGTTATGAATTTTTGAAAAAATAGTGATTTTTGGAAAAAATCGAAGTTTTATACAAAAACAAATTATTTTTTAATGCACAATTGAATTTGCAATCGAAAAGTACTGGAAAGATTTTTTGATAAAGGGCTCCGTTTTCAAAATATAGCCACCGAAAGTTTCATTTTTGTGAAATCTTTGCATTTTTTCGATTTTTAAAAATAGTGACCATGAGTGTTTTTTTGTTTTTTTTTTTTTTAAATCAAATGTTAGTGACAAAAAGTTAAATTTAAAATCACCATTTTTTTTTAACCGCGTATCATTTTTTTCAGTGTAGTCCTTATCCATACCTATAACTTTGCCGAAGACACCAAAGCGATAAAAAAAATCCTTTCAAAAGATACAAAGTTTTGAATTTTCATACATCATTTTTGTATGGACGGCTGCCAAATTTGTATGGAAAATAATATGGACAAACTAATGATGCAAAATGACTTCTTTGGGCATGCCGAAGGCACCTTAAAAGTTTCAGCCGGATCAAAAAATACAAAAAATTAAATAAAAAAAAATCGATTTTGTAGAGAACTGATCTTATCTAATCTAATCTAGTCTAGCACAGACGCAGCCAGTCCGATGAAAGCTTGCTAGAAAGTCTTAGAGATAGATTACGCCCCAAGCACTTTTCACAATATTAATAATTGCCGTACCTCCTAGAACACCCGAAAATGTATTGCAAAAATTAAAGCGGCCAGCCCTACTGCCTTGTGTTTACCGCAGAGAGAATTCTGAGAACGGATCACATTTCATAGAATATACAGGGGAGGAAGGATTCGTGGACTATAAAAATCGTTCAAACATGTACAATAATGCAGTCACGCTCGCTTTGCGCGCTAAGCAATTGCCGACAATACAAGTCCTGTCTAATTCTAGCACATTTCTTTGATATATGCGTCCCCAACAACAACAAAAACGAATGCTTCTAGGCCGACAATCATCTTCTTCGTCATTTCGCCGCCGACATTGCCAGAATCGGCGGTGGCGGCAACTTCTTTTGGCTCCTTATAAGAAGCCGAAATAAACCAGAAGTCTTTTTTTTTCGTTGAATTGTTACTCTCTGTCCAAGGGGGGACGGGGAGGGAAGGCCAATAAAAGCTAGTCTCGAGCACCAATTAAGATATGGTTAGATTTGACTCGGTCAATAAATGACAATAAATGCTGCGCAGGCCGGGTCTCTCTCTCTAGTTGCTGAAGCTTCCAGAATTGGGCGGAAGCCAGCAACTCAAACTCTGGCCAAAGTAGCGTGATCGTTTCTTGCAGAAGGCAGCAGCGTCGACAACACAGGCGTTTGAGGTTAGTTCCAGTCAATCTACCTGAGAGGAAAAAAAGTCGGGGTTCCTCGTCTGGTCGTAGCGCAGTCCCTTCCGAGAAATCCGTGAATCACGGCCTGGTTGATGCAGAAAAAAACGCGCTTCTCAACTCCAGGAAATGCATCAAAAACAACTCGAGTCTTTTTTTTCTGTCGCGGGGTTTCTGAGACCCCAGCTGACCCCTTATGGCCCCCCTCCCCCCTCTTTTCGTGGGTAGACTCCGTTGCGAAATTCTTCATTTCGAGCCGTATAATAAAGCGATTTATTTCGATTCGTCGCGGATTCGCGCGCGACTTGCCGGGTTTTTTTTTCTTTTTAAAAACGTCGGCAAAATCATCAACGGTGTGTGACGCTTTGTCTACCCCCTCGGCCAATGTGATGACGAGGCTGCTGGAAGGACAGATGGACCTCACTTAGCGCAAAGTGTCAGTCTTGGTTGGATGTGGTCAATTGCAGTTGGGGGGAGCGGAAGTTTTATAATCCCATATGGGCAGAATGGCATCTAAAGGTTTAGAATCTCCGACGGACGTGAAATATCACCTGGACCGGTTGGGATGCGGCAATCTTGCGGTTAGAATGCAATTTGTGGCTGTGAATTTACTGTTAAAAGCTATGTTATAGTGCTGAGAAGCTCAGCTAAGGATTTGGTGAAACTTTGCAACTTTAGATGCCGAAAAATTGGATTAAGATTTGAATTTTCAAAAATTTTCATTTTGCGCAAGTCAGTTTTTGTGTGTGAAATGTTCAAATGAAAAAAAGTGCAAAATTTGCTAAGAATGTAACATCTGAAAAGTTCTGTTTCATTATATTCTGAATCTTGGAAATGACACGATTGCCAAATTATGGTAAAGTGTCCCTAAAAAATTATAAACTTTATTTTAAAGAATCATGAAAAATCACAAAAAGTAGACTAAAACATCTAAATCAAAATCCTTAGTTTTCCCGAGCAGACGGAAATAACTTGGGAAGGTCAGTTTTTGATATTGTGAGAAGATCGAAATATGTTATTGGGATGATCGGATTAGTTGTTAAAATAACAAAAATCAATAACAAAGATTTGTTCGAAGAATAACTAAAACTGTTATTATGTTGTTATTGCAATAACAAACCAATAACACAGAAGGAATCATGAAGGAATAACAAGATTTGTTATTTTGTGCGGAGAGGTGGAGCAGCATAATAACAAAAAATGTTATTGAACTGGTATGTTTCCATAACAAAAAAAGTTATTGTTTTGGTTTATTTGTAATTTGCAAATAAACCTGCAGTTGCCATAACTCCTCTGTACTAGTCAGGGCTGCAGAGTCGGGTACCTCCAAGCGACTTTGAATCCATACTTTGAAGACAACTCCGACTCTGGATGCAGGATATGACGCCAACGACGACTTCAGCTCTCCAAAAATACCCGACTTCACAGATTCTGACTCCAAGTAAAAGTTGCTGAAAATTAGCTGAATCCGATGCAGTTTCCAAGGTCTCACTCCAGCTCGAACTTCAACGTCAGCTCCGACTTCCTGGCTCTGTGAAAATAATAACAGTTTTTGTTATTCACACTTCAAAAATTCTCAATAAATTAATCAATTCCGTTAGGGAATATAACAAAAATTAAAAAAATTAACTCTCAAAAGTTAATTTTATCGGATTAAAAAAAGCTTGAAACCCCATTTCATAGTGAAATAAATGACCCCGATGAAATTGGTCAAAATTATTTCATAGTTCTAGCCAATTTTAGTAAAATCCCTTAGGGGGTATATCAAATAATTAAAAAAATCAACTTTCAAAATTTCAACTTTTCAGAATAATTTAAGCTTTAGGACCCCATTTCATGGCCAAAATAATGACCCCGACGAAATTGGTCAAAATTATCCCATAGTTCTAGCCAATTTTAGCAAAGTCCCTTAGGGGGTATATCAAATAATTAAAAAAATCAACTTTCAAAATTTCAACTTTTAAGAATAATTTTAGTTTAAGGACCCCATTTTATGGCCAAAATAATGACCCTGACGAAATTGGTCAAAATTATCCCATAGTTCTAATTATTTTAAACAAAGTCCTTTAGGGGGTATATCAAATAATAAAAAAAATCAACTTTCAAAATTTCAACTTTTTAGAATAATTTTAGCTTAAGGACCCCATTTCATGGCCAAAATAATGACCCCGACGAAATTGGTCAGAATTATCCCATAGTTCTAACCATTTTAAACAAAGTCCTTTAGGGGGCATATCAAATAATAAAAAAAAATCAACTTTCAAAATTTCAACTTTTTAGAATAATTTTAGCTTAAGGACCCCATTTCATGGCCAAAATAATGACCCCGACGAAATTAGACAAAATTATCCCAAAGATCTGAACATATTTAACAAAAGAAAAAATAATAACAGATTGTGTTATGGACACTTAGAAACTTTTCCATTTGTGCGATTTATGGTAATTTTATTTCTAAGTCAGTATACCGAACGAATAACAAATTTTGTTATTAGGAGAGTTTTTGAAATTTATAACATTTCCTCTGATAAGCGTGTTATTAAACATTTTCAATAGAATATCACTTCAATACCAAATTTTGTTATTTAATCAGAAACTGTTATTATTTTTTCTTCTTGAAGTTGAACTTCAGAATAAAATAATAACACTTTTTGTTATTTTAACAGGATTTGTTATTGAAATATTATTAATTTTGTTATTACCGTCTGCCCGGGTTGTTTTGGGTGTTTTAAATCATTTCATAATGATTACTCAAAAACACCCATAAATCAAAAAATCTACGTTTTTACAAAAAAAAAAATCTTCAGAAATGAAAATCATCTCTACCAAACCATCACAATAAAACAACAATCTCCTACTCTAAACGATGAGATAATCATCTTAGCAGCAAAACTCCTCCTCTCCAAAATACAGCTGGCGACACCCCAAAGTCTGGCGGCCAAGCCGGTGTGACTAACTAAATCCACGCTCATCTAAAAACGCATTTCGCGTCGTGTCGCATTGGCGATGCAGCTCATTAAGTTTTAATGAAAAAAAGAAAAATTAAAACCTTTGCAGAAAAAAAGATGGGTGGTCCAATCGAAAAAAAAACTTTTGAGAGACGCAGTTCACACAGCCGTAAAAATATCACTTTGCTAGCCGTTTTGGAATTGGAAGTTTGAGTTTGGGGAGAGCTTTAATTGCAATTTAATTCACTTTTTTTTGCTGTCTCGATTACGAAAGAAGAAGTGAGTTTTTATCTAATCGAAGGTATTTTTCTGTTTCTTTTTTTTTCAGGTAAGCGCAGCGACTATCTTCAACAAATTTGTGGATTTTTATAGTCAACGTAGATATTAAAGGTGTCTCATGAACTATCAACAAAGTGGTTTCAAAAGGTAACGTAATAAAATAATTAAATAGCTAATTTTTTGGTTGAAATTGATGAAAAAAATAACATTTTCTCATTTTTGATTAAAATAAAATAGTTGGAAAAATAACTTTTTCTTATAATAAGAATCGACCCTATTCTTCAAGAAGCGAAGGGTCTGCCCATCAATCTTGCGACAAAAGTGGATATTACTTCCCGTTTTTCCCCTCAACTCCCCTCTTCATTTCATATCGCGGCAGACCCGGATTTTTCTATCGCGATGATTTAGAACGAACGTGATAAAATTTATATTGCAATAGTTACAGGAGCGAGACTTTCTGGAAAACTAATAAATAGGGGAAGGACACCTATTTCCTTAGGTTAATAATTTTTATCAATTTTTAGTTCTTACTGTTAAAGAATTTTTGAAACGTTGAATATTTATAAAATAACCCTTAAAAAATGACAATGATATGCCAAGGGTTAGTTGCTCCTAGAACGGTCTCTAGAAGGCAAAACAACTTTGAATAACGAGCTGAAAACTAGCCGTTGGAATGGGAATCGGGAATTGAAGGGAAGAAAACGAGACTTTTGCCGAAAGCTGCCTCTCGTTATGGCGAAGGAAATGTAGGAAAAATGTCTTCCATAATGAGTCATAATAAAATTTATTGGTCTGATAGAGCGATAGATTCTCGGGAAAGGGGGAGAATGCTAATAGAGTTTTCCTCGACGAATAAAGAAGAAGAAAGGGACAAGCAGGGATTTCCAGTGTATTGAGAAGAAAGGATTTGATTGGAGTGGATTCGAAAATATCTTTTATTGCCATAAATTAATTAAGGGTTTTCGAATGAGAGTTGAGGATGGCTAATTTTCGAATTCAGAGAAAATATGCTTCCACTCTGTAAAATCAAACTATAAATCGACCAATTCCGCTGAGTTTTAAAAGATAAGACCCCAGCCAATGCTTTCTCCCTGGGACTCCCACTATAAATCAAGGGAATAAATCTTCCACAAGGACAAGCGCCGGAGATGGACCGTGCTGGAGCTCTCGTCTTGTGAGACAAACCCCTCGCAAAATGTGGCGTGAAGAAGTTTCGACGTTTTACAGCTAATTTAGTGCACAGCGCAGACCACAAGGAAATGGTCCGCGACCTTTGCCTTCGAGATTAATTTATGCCACACGAAATTTACACAAAGGGTCCCTTTTTCAAACTGCCGAGCGTCGGCGAAGAGGACAAATAGGAAATCTTTTTTTTTTGTGAGGGAGTTTGGTTTAAGACTTGATCGATATAAGCCACATGACTGATTTAGTCATAAGCAAACTAAAACATAAGAGATCAATATCAATCAGATTATTAAAAGATTACAGACTAGCTTATTCCATGGAAGTTATAACTCTACTTTATTCCTTGATTTTTTCTTTAATTTGCCTAAATTTTCTTGATTTTTTTAATTTTCTTGATTTTAGTTTATTTTTCTTCAATTTTTTTGATTTTTTTTATTGTTTTTTATTTTTTTCAATGAGTTGAATTTTCTGATTTTTGCCTTGTTTTTTTTTTAATTTTCTGGAATACTTTTTAATTGTCTTGATTTTCTCAATTTTCTTGATTTTTCACTTAAATTTCTCGGATGTTCTGAAATTTTCCTTGAATTTTCTTGAAATCTCCTGATTTTTTTTTTGATTTTTTTTTTGGTTTTGGCTTTTTTTTATTTTCTTGATTTTTTTTAATTTCTTTAACATCTTGAAATTTTTTAAATTTTCTTGATTTTTTTTAATTTTATTTTATATTTTTTTAAATTTTCTTGAAATGTCTTGAATTTTCCTTAATTTTCTTTAATTTTCTTTAATTTTCTTAAATTTTTTAGAATTTTCTTGAGTTTTCTTGAATTTTCTTGAATTTTCTTGAATTTTGTTGAATTTTCTTAAATCTTTTTGATTTTTTTCTATTTTCTTGCATTTTTTCTTTCTTAATTTTTTTTGATTTAAAACAAATTAATTTGCTTAAATATTTTGTTTTTTTTTTAATTTTTTCTTTAGACTTCCTGAATTTTTAGGAATTTAATTATTTTTTTATTTAATTTTCCTAAATTTTATTGAATTTTTTGAATCTTCTTGAATTTATTTTATTTCAATTCAATAGTGTTTTTATTAGAATTTAACTGTTCTGCTCCAGGATGTTACATTTGCAATTCAGAGATTTGGAGAACCTTTCAACTGAGAACTTTTCATAAGCCTTTGCAGGGAGGATACATATTTCTACGTTTAGATTTTGCTAACTGGGTGTTCTTTTAGGGAAAATAATTTTTGAGAAAAAAACCCTAGATCTATTGAATTTATTTTAATTTCTTGAATTTTCTGGATTGTATTGATTTTTTTTATTTTCTATTGTTTGCTTGATCTTTTTTGATACTTTTTGATTTTTTTTATTTTCTTGTTTTTTTTTAATTTTTTGAATATTTTTTTAAAATTTCTTGAAATTTTTTGAATTTTTGGATTTTTTTGGAATTGGCTTGTTTTTTTTTATTTTTTTTTATTTTTTTCTGATTTTATTCTAATTTTTTTGAATTTTCTTAAAATTTATTGAATTTTCTTAACTTCTTGATTTTTTTTAATTTTCTTGTTTTTTTTTTTAATTTTTGAAATGTTTTGAATTTTTTAGTTTTTTTTGAATTTTTAAATTTTCTTATTTATTTAACTTTTCTAATTTTTTTTTTTTGAAATTTTCTAAATTGTTTTAAATTTTCGTGATCTTTTTTGAATTTTCTTGAACTCTCTTAAACTTTTTTGAACTATCTTGAAATTTTTTAATAAATTTTCTCTTTTTTGATTTTTTGTTTGTTTTTTTTATTTATTTTTTTGCTAAACTTTTGGAATTTTCTTCAATTTTTTTTTTAATTTTCTTTAAGTTTCTTAGAATTTTTATGAAGTTTTTTTTTATTTTCCTTTAATTTATTAAATTTTTGAATCTTCTTGAATTTATTTTAATTTCTTGAATTTTCTTGTTTTTTTTTTTTAATTTTCTTGAGTTTTCGGGCAGACGGTAATAACAAATATTGTTAAAATAACAAAATTTGTTATGGAATCTTCTTGAAAAATTCATTTTTGCATAAGGGTTTAATAACAGTTAATGTTATCATAACAAAATTTGTCATTGGTCTGATATTGGTTGAAAGCCAAAACAACTTTAGAATAACATCTTTTGTTATGGAAGAATACATCCAACTGTTATTGGGTTGATCGGATTAGTTGTTAAAATAACAAAAAATAATAACAACGATTTGTTCGAAGAATAACTAAAAATATTATTAGTCTGTTATTACAATAATAATTCAATAACAAAAAAATCATAACGACGAATATCAAATCTTGTCATGAATAACAGAAAATGTTATTGGCCTAGTATTTTCCGTCTGCTCGGGTTTGCTTAATCTTTTTTGAAATTTTTAGATATTTTTTCTAGTTTTTTTTTTAATTTTTTGATTTTTTTGTTTCTATTTTCTTGAAGTTTCTTGAATTCTTTGGATTTTTTTGGAATTCGCTTGCTTTACTATAATTTTCTTGATGATTTTTTATTTTTTTTAAATTTTCGTAAGTTTTCTTGAGTTTTCTTGATTATTTTTGAATTTTCTGGAATCTTTTTTAATTTTTATGAATTTTCTTGAACTTTTATTAATTTTCTTGAAATTTCTTAAATTTTTTGAATTTCCTTGAATTTTCTTGAGATTTCCCGAATTTTTTTTTGATTTGTTTTAAATTTTTCAAATTTTCATGAGTTTTCTTTATCTGTTTTGAAGTTACTTGATTTTTTGTTATTGTCTTGTTTTTTCCTATTTTTTTTCTTGAATGTTTTTGATTTATTTAATTTTTTTTGTTTTATATTTGGGTTTTTATAAGATTTTTTTTTGACAATATTTTTTTTGTTTCAAATGTTCTTTATTTTTTTAATCCATTTTATAATTTGATTAAGTTGTCTTATTTTTATGTTTCACAGTTTTTGCCAGGCTCGTTTTTCAGCAAGTTCATTTTTTTAATTGTGTTTAAAATAATCACTCATTTTAATGACTTCCAAGAAAAATCAATTAATCTCCCTCGACAAATGTCCTAACAGCATTAAAAGCACCCGCTAAAAGCCGCGAAAATGTGTTGCTCGAATCACAACTCGTTGATAATCGCCTTCAGACCATAGCATGAACTGGACGACATAAAACTTGCGCGCGGCGCGAGCCATGCCAAACAACAATTTTATAAGACCCATTAAGTCTAATCTCGGGCGCGTTATCTTGATTCAATAAAGTTTACCCCCTGCCCGCTTTTCCCCCATCGGACTTGAACGTTTTCAATCTGCTTCGACAGAAAGTTCCTTCATGTTTTATAAAGCCATCCAAGCCAAGTCTAAAATCCACTTCAGCCGAGCCTTCCTCAGTGAGCGACGAGTTCCCATTCATTAATTCTGAGCGCACAAACAATGAATTTACTAGACAGGAGCGGACGCAGAAGCAGCTTTCGTTCATCATCAAGCTTTCGCAGTAAGAGTCTCTAGTACTACATTAACCTTTAAATGCCAACTGCACTTTTGAAATATTTCCTTTGACGTTTAAATTTAAATTCCATATATTTTTAATATTTTGTATTATTTGTTAAGTTTTGAATCTTGTTTTGTCTTAATTTGGCTAGACATTTACTTAGTCCTAGGAGGGTTAAAACGGCAATAAAAATCGATGAAAATTTCCCTCGTTTCTTGGGGACTGCCCCCTGAAGCAGGAGGAGGAAGAAAGGCTCTTAAGCTTCCTGTTTTTCCTCGGTTTATCCCGTTGGCTTTTCATTTCTTCGTGGGAAGTCTATCCCTTATCGTCGCGATGAGCTCACATCGTCATCATCATCATGTACTGTTATATTATTGTGCTGTGTGTCCACTTAAGGAAGTCGTTTCGTATCGTATTATTGTGCGGAATGTCCCCTCGGGCCGGCGACACAGCACCAGTGGCCGTTTGAAAACCCATAAAAACTGCCAACAACTCCCGGATTATGCTACGACGTGGCTGGAATTGGGTTTCAGTGGGTGGCTGGCGAAGACGTCGTTAAATTGTCTTTGTGTGTGAACTGAACAACATGCTTTCTTATTGTGAGCGATGAGAAGGGAAGAGCTTGAAGCTAATGGGGAATTGATGGAAACATTATATCTTAACTATCTGTTGTTTGTCGATATAAAAGTCGATATGAAAACAATCAATTTCTCAATGAACACAATTCAAAATGTTTAAAACCGTCCTACAAAAAATCATTAATTTGGTAATATTGAGCCTTTCCAAGCTTTAATGAAAAATATTAAAAAAAAATTCGCATTGGTTCAATTATTGAATATCTTTGAAAGAAATCCAAATTAGAAAAAAAACAAGTTCAGACAATTACTGACCTTATTTAAAAAAATCAATTAAACAGGAGTGAGCCAGTGTTGCCAGAAAATTTTCTCTATAAATGCTACTTTTCGTGAGTGTTCACTTAAAATGTCATCAATTTTGGCAGCACTAAGCAGACCCAAAAGAGCGCTGGAAGAAAAAAGAACTAAGCTGAAAATAGGAAAATGGGCGTGGCCTAATGCATGCTCGACTGATTAGAATGCATTTCTGGAGTTTTTTTTTTTTTTTTTGAAAAGGTCCAATAAACCAAATTTCCAGTTTTTGCTTTTTGGGTGTTTTTGAAACCGCCTTGAGTCAGGGGTATTTAAAACACCCAAAAAGCAAAAACTGAAAATTTGGTTTTTTGGACCTTTTTAAAAAAAAACTCCAGATTTGGGAAATATTTTTTTAAATGCTTGTAAAAGGAATAGCATAATTCAAACACGACCGCTTATTAGGCTTAAAATGGGTTTATTTCCCCTTTATCCATTCAAATAATATATTTTTAAATAGAAAATAAAATATATCATAATTTGTTGACACATTTTATATAATGTTGAGCTGATTAATTAAATAATTTTCAAATTGATTGAAAAATATGCACATAAGTTTTTGAGAATTTAGAAAAAATAATTTAGGATGACATTTTATATATGTAACCGTGTAAGAAAATAAAAACAACATTGTCATAGTTTTTAGTCCCAAAAGCTTTTTGTTAAAAAAAATGAGTTATGAATGACAATATACAGATATATTTTTTTATTAACAATTGAAGAAATTCAACAGCAAAAAATTGAAAATATTTAAGATTTAATGAACTGAATTTTTATCATCCAATAAAATTAATTTTTTTATTTACCAAATCATTCACATAATTCAAGAAAATTTAAGAAAGAAGTGGTTTAATAATTGTCGTAAATCTAAATAATTCTAAAATGTATAACAAAAATGCAAACAACACGCTAAACTGCGTTGTGTTTACCCGCGATAAAATTCTGAGAACGGATCACATTTCACAGAATCTACAAAAAGGGGAATGGTGCGTGGACATACCGTACAAATCGTTCCAATTTACGATTGCATTACGCCCAAAATCCAAACAATAATTAAATCAGTTTAATGTTGGGAATTTAAAGATCGTGCCGAAAACACTCTTCAATAATCCTCTCAAATCGGGGAACAAATAATTAATGGCCTAAATTGAAATTTTCGATAGAACGGACTTTTTGATAATTTAACAAATTTTAAATGTAAGGACCACCTGGCGTTTAACCCTTTCAAGCCTGAATTAAAAAAAAATCATGGGAGCAAGTCTCTCAGATTTCGGTCATTCGATTTTTTTTTTGTATTTTTTAATCCGACTGAAACTTTTTTGGTGCCTTCGGTATGCCCAAAGAAGCCATTTTGCATCATTAGTTTGTCCATATAATTTTCCATACAAATTTGGCAGCTGGCCATACAAAAAAGATGGATGAAAATTCAAAAATCTGTATCTTTTGAAGGAATTTTTTGATCGATTTGGTGTCTTCGGCAAAGTTGTAAGTATGGATATGGACTACACTGGAAAAAATGATGCACGGTAAAAAAAATTTTGGTGATTTTTTATTCTATTTTTTATCACTAAAACTTGATTTGCAAAAAAACACAATTTTTATTTTTTTTATTTTTGATATGTTTTAGAGGACATCAATTGCCAACTTTTCAGAAATTTCCAGGTTGTGCAAAACATCTTTGAGCGAGTTATGAATTTTTGAATCAATACTGATTTTTTTCAAAAAATCTAAAAATTGGTCGCAAAAATTTTTCAACTTTGTTTTTCGATGTAAACTCAAATTTGCAATCAAAAAGTACTCTAGTAAAATTTTGATAAAGTGCACCGTTTTCAAATTAAATCCATTTTTAGGTGACTTTTTTGAAAATAGTCGCAATTTTCATTTTTTGAAATTAATGCTCATGTTTGCCCACTTTTGAAAAAAAAAATATTTTTGAAAAGCTGAGAAAATTCTTTATATTTGCATTTTTCAAGTTGAAAAATTTTTGCGACCAATTTTTCGATTTTTTGAAAAAATCAGTATTGATTCAAAAGTTCATAACTCGCTCAAAGATTTTTTGCACAACCTGGAAATTTCTGAAAAATTGGCAACTGATGTCCTCTAAAACATGTCAAAAAATAAAAAAAATACAAATAGTGTTTTTTTGCAAATCAAGTTTTAGTGACAAAAAGTTAAATAAAAAATCAACATTTTTTTTTACCGTGCATCATTTTGTTGTAGCTCATATCCATACCTACAACTTTACCGAAGACACCAAATCGATCAAAAAACTCCTTCAAAAGATACAGATTTTTGAATTTTTATACATCAGTTTTGTATGGCCTTGGCAGCTGTATGGAAAATTATATGGACAAACTAATGATGCAAAATGGCTTCTTTGGGCATACCGAAGGCACCAAAAAAGTTTCAGTCGGATTAAACAATACAAAATTAAAATTTAAGAAAAAGGACCGATTTCGTAGAGAATTGCTCTTGGAAACACGATTCTTACGCCCATTAGGCCTGAAAGGGTTAAAGACGCAACAATTTAAGAAATATTTTCATACATCAATTGCTGAACATCGAACAACAAATGATTATTTTTAAGATTTTTAAAAAGGTGTACAAAGGAAATTTATTGAAATCATGCTGAGATACTTCGTACAGTTAAAATATTCCACATTTTTTTTTATTTTAATAATATTTTAAGGTTGAAAAATTTTGTTGTTTGCATATTGCCTCATTTTTGATGTGATATTACATAAATTTACTGGGAAAAAGTAAAATTACGGTTAAAATATGTAAATTCACAGATTTTTAGAGGTTATTGTGTGCTACATCTTCTACAACACAAAATCAGTCTTCATTCCCAGTTTTGATATAAATTTGTGTAGATTTATGAGTTGAAGAAATTTTTTTTTGTATCTCTTATTGTGTGTTTCCAATCTTTTAATTTTCGCAACATGGTCTTTTATTGGATCTTGACTTAAAATTGAGTTCCTTCATTGATGTGAAGATTTTAAAAACAGCTGTCTTATCAGAATTTGGAATAATATATCAGAGATCTAGTTTTTTTCTCAAATATTTTATTCTGAGATTGCTAACCCCAATGACCTAAGCAACCATAAAAAAAAATTAAAACACTTATTAGTAAATAATTGGCAGAGACCTTATTTTCAAGCATTTTACACAAAATATGAACAGTTTTGCGTAAATTTGAGTTAAAAATATTTGAAATATGTATTTAAAAATGATTTGAAATAGGTGGGTAATTCTCTACCAACTCACACGAAATCGGGAAAAGTTGCCCCGACCCCTCTTCGATTTGCGTGAAACTTTGTCCTAAGGGGTAACTTTTGTCCCTGATCACGAATCCGAGGTCCGTTTTTTGATATCTCGTGACGGAGGGGCGGTACGACCCCTTCCATTTTTGAACATGCGAAAAAAGAGGTGTTTTTCAATAATTTGCAGCCTGAAACGGTGATGAGATAGAAATTTGGTGTCAAAGGGACTTTTATGTAAAATTAGACGCCCGATTTGATGGCGTACTCAGAATTCCGAAAAAACGTATTTTTCATCGAAAAAAACACTAAAAAAGTTTAAAAAATTCTCCCATTTTCCGTTACTCGACTGTAAAAAATTTTGGAACATGTCATTTTATGGGAAATTTAATGTTCTTTTCGAATCTACATTGTCCCAGAAGGGTCATTTTTTCATTTAGAACAATATTTTTCATTTTAAAATTTCGTGTTTTTTCTAACTTTGCAGGGTTATTTTTTAGAGTGTAACAATGTTCTACAAAGTTGTAGAGCAGACAATTACAAAAATTTTGATATATAGACATAAGGGGTTTGCTTATAAACATCACGAGTTATCGCGATTTTACGAAAAAAAGTTTTGAAAAAGTTACTTTTTGCGTTTCTCTTTGTTTCGTCGTCCGTGTCTGTCGCGGGTGACCATGAACGGCCATGATCGATGACGACCAACTTTTTCAAAACTTTTTTTCGTAAAATCGCGATAACTCGTGATGTTTATAAGCAAACCCCTTATGTCTATATATCAAAATTTTTGTAATTGTCTGTTCTACAACTTTGTAGAACATTGTTACACTCTAAAAAATAACCCTGCAAAGTTAGAAAAAACACGAAATTTTAAAATGAAAAATTTTGTTCTAAATGAAAAAATGACCCTTCTGGGACAATGTAGATTCGAAAAGTACATTAAATTTCCCATAAAATGACATGTTCCAAAATTTTTTACAGTCGAGTAACGAAAAATGGGAGAATTTTTAAAACTTTTTTAGTGTTTTTTTCGATGAAAAATACGTTTTTTCGGAATTCTGAGTACGCCATCAAATCGGGCGTCTAATTTTACATAAAAGTCCCTTTGACACCAAATTTCTATCTCATCACCGTTTCAGGTTGCAAATTATTGAAAAACACCTCTTTTTTCGCATGTTCAAAAATGGAAGGGGTCGTACCGCCCCTCCGTCACGAGATATCAAAAAACGGACCTCGGATTCGTGATCAGGGACAAAAGTTACCCCTTAGGACAAAGTTTCACGCAAATCGAAGAGGGGTCGGGGCAACTGCTGTGTGAGTTGGCGGAGAATTACCCAGGTTTTTTTTATATTCAAAAATATTTTGGCTTTTTTTAATTGATAACAGTGAGGTTAAATAAAGGGTTGTATATTTTTTTCAAATTTAACGTTTTTTTGGATAACTTTCCACCAAAATCATTGAAACCAAATTTATTTTAGTTTTTATCACTTTCTAGTTTCTAATTCACTCCCGGCTTCAATTCTGTAGAAACTCCGTTAGTTTCCTACCGCCATTCCCCCCGAAACACCACACATTTCAGTGATAAACGCCACCCATATTTACGATGCATGCACTCGAACACATAAAAATAAATTATACATTCACCACATTCCGAAATTGCCTTCAAACTCCCCTTTCTCCAGCCCCACCCCGCCACAATTGATTTAATGGTATCAAACAAACGTTAGAAAACAAAAAAAAAACAGGCAACGCGCATTCAATGTTCACGTACGCCGCCGCCAATGAAACACTCATAGACAGGGGGAGGGGGGAAGATAGTTCAGGCATATTGGTTTTAAAATTCACCTCCTCCCCGAAAAACTCGAAATGTAGGCTAAAGTGATTCATACCTGATTAGAATCCACAAACGGACAGGCAAATGAAATTGAAACAACCACTAAACAAATGCACACTGTGAAAAAAGTGTTTTTAAAGATTCAATGATTTGAAAATTCAAAAATAAATAGAAGTTATGCAGTTTTTCATAATACAACATTTACTTTTGACATTCGGTTTAATATTTTAAACTGTGTTGAACATCAAATTACTCAGCTCTTTTCAAAAAGTTGTTGCTACCTCAGCTATTGTAAACTACAGCTCAAGCCCCAAGTAACACCTTCCTCGTTACCTCGACGAATTCATCGGCAGCAGGCAAACCAAGCCACATTCGTAGCTTCCATAAAAAGAGAAACTGCGTAATAGCATAATTTATAACCGAGCCCTGTCGTGAAGTGTACTACTGCCTAGATGATGACGAATTCGTTGTTTGATTCGCGCGCTCGCAAAATAGTTCAACAAAAAAAAAACTCACAATATTTGTCAGCTTCCCACTCTTTCCCCTCTGGTGGAAGATCACCACCATCATCATCTTCGCACACATTTTCTTGACCTTCCTACGCACGGAAAACCGGTAATACAATTCCGTACTTTATTTTCGAAAAGCACGCAAACACCATCCGACACTAAATTTAGCACAGAGAGTCAACTTGGCAATGTTCTGGTACGGAGGCAAAAGTTTGCGGAAAGAATTGCATCGTAACACACCAGCTTCGAAAGTCAAAGCTGTTTCTTCCATTACCGAGTGCGCCGAGACTTCCGACTTCGAGGGTTGGAAAGTGGCTTCCGTTTTTCTGCGTTTTGAACAGCCGGTGCGGGAAAGAGGAAACGTGAGGAAAAGGGAAAATGTGAGGGAGAAAACGCGATTCACGAATATACGCAGTTATGCAAATATAGCTATCATAATCATTACCGGGTATGGCTTCGCGAAGGCGATTGAAGATGGAGGGAAATTTGAGTCGTTTGGTAAAACGATGAGATGGAAAAAAAACTGACAGGGGATATTTGGCACGATATGCACAATGTTGGGAAAACATGAACAAACTTTATTTAGATAACTTCTTTTTTAAATTAAAGCTCTCGAACAAATCGATGCCTCAGTGCTCTCTTGTACTAAGCTTGCTGAGATCCAGGCATCGAATTGAGTAGCAATATTAAAATCTCTATAATTTGAAAACACTCAAAGCCTTTGCGATATTTAAAATCGGTTGAAAAAAAAATCAATCGCGTTTTACTCAGTTGCACTCAGTTGCCGAACCAGCCTTCAATGGTCTTGAAAGGCTCTTATTATAAATAAATATTAGGGTGGGTACGTTTTTCAAAAAGTTCTCGGATCAAGTTTTAGTATGGTTCCCCTTGTAGAGCATGCCCATAGGAACTTTTATGCCAAATATAAGCTCATTTGGTTGTAAACTGGCTGTGCGCATCAGGGTTAAAGTTTACATGGGAATTACTATGGGAAATTGGAACTGTTTATTCAAACGCTCCTACAGGACTGGAAAAATCACGCGCCAACTTCTGGTATGGTCAGGCCTATGGGAAATGGTCTGGAGAACACTTTTCCCCAAGAGAGCATATGGATTCGTTGTCCCTAGACCTGGCGCATCGGCAAACAATCCGATGTCCATACTAAAACTTGATCCGAAAACTTTTTGAAAAACGAAACCCTAATAAATATATTTAAAAAAATAAAGATGACTTTCTTACTCATTTCAAATAATTCTCCCTTGAGATAATGTTAGAAAAAATTTCTTCAAGATCTTGAGATTCTACTATCAAAAGAATACCATAAGTAGCAAAACAATTTAAACACTTTTTTGTTCGAAAAAAAAATCGAAGGACAAACACTTTAAAAATATATATAATTCAATGGCTTTAAAGCCATCTTCAATGTGCTCTTCTTTCATTGCGTTTTGCTCAAATCATAACCAAGCATACCTTTCCTAGCAAGTTAATTTTACAAAGCACATAGCCTTGCATTTTTTTTTGTTCAAAACTACGCGTATTAAAATATTACAAAATAATGTTTAAAAAAATTCAAGTCCTATTTTAAAATGTTGCAGCAAAAGAGTATCACAAAATACACCCAAAATTCAGAATCGAGATAATCGTTCTCTCAAAATTTATTGAAGGCTCAGTGCCAAAATCGATAGAATAATGGTACCAACTCACACCATCATAACAAATGAGTTCATTCGTTAGTTGAATCAATAAATCTCCAACAAGTGTCATACATCGACTTCTGACTTCTCCATGGTCACCAAGCTGTGGTGGCCGAGGCAGCTAAGTCATTGGATTGGTTTGTCAAAGGTCTCTGGTTCGATTCCCGTTGTCGACACTTTTGGTTTTTTGTTTGACGGATGAACTTTTTTTGCAAATGAACCTCGAGAGAATAGTTCTATCGCCCATCTCGAGCTGTGTTCTCTGCGTCCGTGAATGGTACCACTATTCTCTCGACTCGAGACCATCATTCTCTCGGACTAGCGCTGCCAGTTTTGGGTGAAATAATTCTCCCTTGAGATAATGTTAGAAAAATTTTCTTCAAGATCTTGAGATTCTACTATCAAAAGAATACCATAAGTAGCAAAACAATTTAAACACTTTTTTGTTCGAAAAAAAAATCGAAGGACAAACACTTTAAAAATATATATAATTCAATGGCCTTAAAGCCATCTTCAATGTGCTCTTCTTTCATTGCATTTTGCTCAAATCATAACCAAGCATACCTTTCCTAGCAAGTTAATTTTACAAAGCACATAGCCTTGCCTTTTTTTGTTCAAAACTACGCTTATTGAAAAATTATTACAAAATGCTTAAAAAAATTTGAAACCAAAAACCTATGAACAAAAATTTGAATAATGTGCTTGCTTTAAGTTTTATATCTCTTTAATTTGTAAATTGTTTGAAATTGTGAATAACCTGAGTTTTTTTTCTCAGCCTTTTAAATCATTCCAAATTCTACAAAATTATAAATATGAAGTCGAAGAAAAAATCGAATTCAAGTCCTGTTTTAAAAAGTTGCAGCAAAAGAGTATCACAAAATACATTATCACTGCTATGGTAATCTCACGCAGGGCTGCCAGATTGCAAGATAAAGCTGGGAAAATCAGATTTACAAAGTGCCAGATTTTGAGTGATTTTTCCAGATTTTAGCTTTCTTTCATTTTTGAATAATATTTTTGCCTTTTTGCCAGATTTTTTTAACCTGGCAACCCTGCTTCAAATAAACATTTTACATTTTCAAATGTTAAACAAATGTTTTGAAGACCATTATACAGCTCAAGGGTCCACAACAACCAAGGAAGTTGTTATCTTCTTATTCCAAAATTGTCAAACTAACGGACCCAATCCTGCAACAATCTGATTGTAAAAATGGTCAAACTTTGTTGTAAAATGTTTTGTAGATAGTACTTTGGAGGATAAATAAAACATTATAGCGATAGTTCCCATAGTTTTGAAAATACTAAAATGTGTGTAACTAAAATCTTGGTACAAAAAGCTCTAGTTGATGTGCTCCGTTAATTTTGTTGTTGCATTTAGGCCAATGCATTTTTATTTCAAATTTTTGAAAATATTGTTCATTAGAATATTCAAAAAAGGCAAATAGTTTCCTCATTACATCAAATTCCAAACAGATTTTAAACATTTTTTTTTATTTTATTTTTCGTAAAATTTATTTTAATTAATCAAGGATATCAAACAACGATGAACATATTGCATTTTCATATTTTGAATATAAATTATGTGTTTTAATTAAATTGATAAGTAAAATAAAGCATATATTTGTTAACCATTTTGCAATGCATTATATTTTTTCTTGAAGTTATCAATAAATGTAATAACTTCATTTAATGAAGGTTGGCTTGAACTGTATTAAAATACTGAAATTTTTCTATTGCTGAAATTAAGGAAAGCAAAAAAAAAACATTTCTTGCACAGGTTCAGGACGTGCTTCGTTTTGGAGGTATTTGAGCAAATTAATTTTATGAAATCTCAATAAAATTAATACAGCTGAATCATAAATTCTTGACTTTTTGCCTTCCTCACCTTACTGAGGAAAGGCTATAAAATCAATCGAAAAATGAACTTTTTAATTAGACCTCCTAGACCTACCGTCATTTATACATATCGACTCAGAATCACCAGCTGAGCAAATGTCTGCACCCAACCGGCGGTCGCATGATTTTGATGCATGGCAGCATGAAAGTATATCAGAATCTGCATGAAAACTGTCCTCATGCATTTTTTGCGATATAGGGGTATGACATTTTTGCCCGTTACCGACAATTATCGACATTACCGACGGCTGATTGATTGTATTGCAGAAAAAAAAAACCTTAACAGAACGAGGATTGAACCATCAACTTCTAGGTTGCTGATCCGACACGCTACCACCGCGCCATGGACGCTTGATGAATGGTGAGGGACAGAGCGCGAACATAATGTTCTCTCTAGATTGTTGCTCGGGGACGCGCCAGCATTCTATGTGTTGGTGAGAACTGCAGATCGCTGACGTGTTTACACGCGGGCAAAAATGATCTATGGGCTTGCTGCAAAAAATGTAATAAAATATAACATTTTCTGCAGCAAATTGACTGTTGCAGATTTTGAGATATATTTTTCGTTTGGGTGTGTATGTAGACATGTGTACCGAATCATTGTCACTGGAATATCTCGTCACTGGCTGAACCGATTTTGACCGTATTGGCCTCATTCGATTCGTCTTGGGGTCCCATAAGCCCCTATTGAAATTTATAAGATTTCGTAAAGTACATCAAAAGTTATGCTTAAAAAACTGCTGCATATAAATTTCACAATTTGCAAAAAAGGGTGGTTTTTGCATGAAAACCTGTCATATATATTTTTAGAAAGGTTCTGATATGACCTTTCTTGTGGATAAAGAATTTTCAAGATCTGACTTACCTATCAAAACTTACAAGCAGTTTAAAAAAATGGTCTGAATTTACATAACCTCTAATGGTCGGGACTGAACGCAACGAAAAAGCCGTGTAGAGGGATGCCATTTTCCTCAAAGGCGGTGTCTGTATAATCTTGACAAAAAGTCTGTAGGTAGTCTGTTTTTTTACTCATCACTTATTTTTATTAGGACCTCTTAGGTGCTGCGATCACGTTAGCGGAGATCCATAAACAATGTGGACACTTTAGGGGGGTTTGAATTACTCTATAAATGAGAGGAAGGCACCAACCACCTAAAGGTGGATTAAGTAACGTATTTTATTAAGTCCTATAAACAAATGTTAACGTTGAGTCTATTCCTTTCACACTTTAAAATTTAGCTAAAAGAATACATTTTCACGTTTATTTTGAGCAGTTTAGAGTACTATGAAATTGCCGTGAAATTTCAATTTTTTGTAATTGACATGCCGCATAATTTCGATTTTTTTGCCGTGAAAAATCACTAGCCCTGACTAACGTCATGATTTGAAATCTGGACACTTAGTAGTATATCATTTTTGTTATAGCTGACAAAAAATCATGTAATAAGTTGGAAATGAAGAAATATCATCAGGATGTAGTATTAACAGTCAGTTTAAAGAGAATGCTTGCAAAATATGTCTTTTCTTATAACTTTTTATCACAATTTGAAAATTAAAACGACTTGTTGTGCTTCGAATCCCGAACATTGATGAAAGCTGATTCGAAATCCGGACACTTTTGCTTCGAAATCCGGACACTCGTTTTTGCTAATGAATCGCACAACTTTGGATTGAAATGTAAGTGAATGGCATTCTTTAGGTCTGAAATAAGCTGTTAACATCAAAACAATCGATATTTTATATACAAATTTGCTAGAATTTAAAGGAAATCAAAACCATAAATTCCTGCTTTGCCTCCCCGGTGCTTCGGACGCCTATGAAATATTTCACGTGAAATGTTTCGCATTTTTAGTAATCTTATCATTTAATTTAATTTAATTGTTTTGGCATTAACTACAGCGTTCAAACAAACTTTAAATGAAAGTTGATGTTAGAATTCATCAAATAACCTATTTTTGACAGTTATAATGCGAACTTATATCCAGATAACTGATAAAACAAGATGAGGTGTCCGGGTTTCGAAGCGTCCGGGAATTCGAATCATGACGTTATAAGGAACACATTGCGTAACATTTAGTTATGCTGTTTTATTCAAATGAAGGCATATAATATTTTTACAAATTTTGTATTTTGAGACCGCAGATCGTAAAAAGACGTCATGCTAACTTACCGTACGTGAGCAATTCTCTACCAAAACCGGAAATGGATTTTATTTGTATTTTTTGATTTGGCTCAAACTTTGTGGGGGCCTTCCCTATGACCAAAGAAGCCATTTTGCATCATTAGTTTGTCCATATAAATTTCCATACAAATTTGGCAGCTGTTCATACAAAAATGGTACGTAAATATTCGAAAATCTATAACTTTTGAAGGAATTTTTTGAATTTTTTTTTTTTTTTTTGAATTAAATATACTTTATTGAATCTTTCTTATAATAATTACATTTGGTTTACATAATAAGTGGTCAGCTGTGGCTCTTCAGCTTTAGTTTGCTTTTCGTGATTTAAACACTGTTCTTTTTCTTAACTTTAAAAGTATATGATTTATCATTTTTGTAACACTAGGTACAATGGGGAAAAAAAAATTTAACAAAACATAACCTAACCTAAAACTAACTTTATCTTACCATAAACTAAACCAATCCTTGAATCAAAGGGTATTTAGATATAGCACATTTTTCCCTGAATTTCAAACATTTTTCTTGAATCTTCTGATCCAACATTTTTACTTCTGCTAATTCATGAACCTCACTTGATCTTGTCCAGCCAGGAACATTCAAAACCATTTTGAGTACCTTGTTTTGGACACGCTGGAGCTTCAATTTATGAGTTCTAGCGCAACACTCCCAAACAGGTACTGCATACTCAATAACGGGGTAAATTATTTGTTTGTAAACTGCTAGCTTATTTTTCAAAGATAGCTTTGATTTTCTGTTAATTAAAGGATACAAACACCTGATGAGAATGCTGCACTTGTTCAATATTTTATCTACATGCTGCCGAAACAATAGTTTTGAGTCAAGTATGAGACCTAAATAGACAACTTCCTTTGACCAGGGTATCGAAACATTATTCATTTTTATCAAAACATCATCCTTTGGGGCAAATCTGGCCGATTTGGAAAGTGGAAAAATGATGGTTTGAGTTTTGGCTGCATTAATGCGAATTTTCCAGTCGCCAAAGTATTCGGAAAGAACGTCAAGACCCTTCTGAAGGCGGCCAACTAAATATCTGGTTATTTTACCCTTATAAATAACGGCAGTGTCATCAGCAAAAAGTGACAACACACCGTTACCAGGAAGAGTAGGCAAATCAGATGTAAAAATATTGTACAGAAGTGGGCCAAGAATACTTCCTTGGGGAACCCCAGCATCAATGTTGAATAATCCAGAAGCAATCCCATTCAGAAAAACCCTGAACGATCTCTCCGAAAGATAGTGCTGGATAATTTTGATAAGATACATTGGAAAACCGTATAAATACAGTTTATGTATCAAACCATCATGCCAAACATTGTCAAAAGCCTTCTCAACATCCAACAAAGCCATAGCAGTTGATTTAGACTCAAGCTTGTTCTGCTTGATGATTTTAGTTACTCTCGTAAGCTGATGAGCAGTATTATGCCCCTTTCGGAAGCCAAACTGCTCATTCAAAATTATATTATTATCGTTGGTAAAATCGGAATTTTTTGATCAATTTGGTGTCTTCGGCAAAGTTGTAGGTATTGTTAAGGACTATTTAGAAAAAAATAGGTACACGGAAAAAAAAATTTCCCGATTTTTTTATTAACTTTTTTTTCACAAAAACTCAAATTCCCAAAATACGTATTTTTTGATTTTCGAGATTTTTTGATATGTTTTAGGGGACAAAAATCCGCAACTTTTGAGCTATAGAGAAACATGGTCAAAAAATCTGCCGCCGAGTTATGATTTTTTGAAAAACTGGTGATTTTTGGAAAAAATCGAAATTTCATACATAAAATTTTTTTGACCTAATTTTTTTATGCAAAATTGAATTTGCAATCGAAAATTACTTTACAGATTTTTTGATAAAGGGCCCCGTTTTCAAGATATAGCCACCGAAAGTTTGATTTCAGCGAAATATTTGCAGTTTTTCGATTTTTAAAAATAGTGACCATGAGTGACCATCTCTTAAAATATTTTTTTTAAAAAGTTCAGAAAATTTGCTATAAAATTGTCTAAGAGACATCGAAGATTGGACCTCTGGTTGATGAGATACAGCGGCTTAAAGAAAAAGAAACACGAAAATTGAAGTTTTCTAAGTCTCACCCAAACAGCCCACGATTTTCTAATGACGATATCTCAGCAATTAATGGTTCAATTTTCAATGTTAATACATGAAACATTCGTGAAATTTTCCGATCTCTTCGAAAAAAATATTTTGAAAATTTTTAAATCAAGACTAACATTTCAAATGGGCATAATATTCAATGTTTGGACTTTTTAAAATGTTAGTCTTAATTTAAAAATTTTCAAAATATTTTTTTCGAAAAGATCGGAAAATTTCACGAATGTTTCATGTATTAACATTGAAAATTGAACCATTAGTTGCTGAGATATCGTCATTAGAAAATCGTGGGCTGTTTGGGTGAGAATTAGAAAACTTCAATTTTCGTGTTTCTTTTTCTTTTTGCCGCTGTATCTCAACAACCAGAGGTCCAATCTTCGATGTCTCTTAGACAATTTTATAGCAAATTTTCTGAACTTTTCAAAAAAAATATTTTTAGAAATGGTCACTCATGGTCACTATTTTTAAAAATCGAAAAACTGCAAATATTTCGCTGAAATCAAACTTTCGGTGGCTATATCTTGAAAACGGGGCCCTTTATCAAAAAATCTGTATAGTAATTTTCGATTGCAAATTCAATTTTGCATAAAAAAATTAGGTCAAAAAAATTTTATGTATGAAATTTCGATTTTTTCCAAAAATCACCAGTTTTTCAAAAAATCATAACTCGGCGGCAAATTTTTTGACCATGTTTCTCTATAGCTCAAAAGTTGCGGATTTTTGTCCCCTAAAACATATCAAAAAATCTCGAAAATCAAAAAATACGTATTTTGGGAATTTGAGTTTTTGTGAAAAAAAAGTTAATAAAAAAATCGGGAAATTTTTTTTTCCGTGTACCTATTTTTTTCTAAATAGTCCTTAACAATACCTACAACTTTGCCGAAGACACCAAATTGATCAAAAAATTCCTTCAAAAGTTACAGATTTTCGAATATTTACGTACCATTTTTTTATGAACAGCTGCCAAATTTGTAAGGAAATTTATATGGACAAACTAATGATGCAAAATGGCTTCTTTGGTCATAGGGAAGGCCCCCACAAAGTTTGAGCCAAATCAAAAAATACAAAAAATAAAAATGGTCGAAATCGGCCGGTTTTGTAGAGAATTGCTCACGTGTATTTCGGGCCAAATTGAGTTAAGAACGCCATTTTGTGTGTTGATTTTTCACACTTGGATTCACTACTTTATTTATATTAGTTCTCTTCCAAAAACGCAGCAAATTTCTACCAATTTACTGCGATAACTTATTCATGTCAGAACATTGTTTTTCACTTTTCCCAGCCTCCATTTATCGCGCATTTCCAAAACATAAAATAGAGAATCCAAAACAACCCAAAAACGCTGTGAAAATATATCCAACCTCCGCCCACCCCCAGGCACGTACACACAAACACGCATAAAATTTACGCCTCAGGTAACGCAAAAGCGAAACTTTTGCGCGAGCGTCTAATTTTTTCGGCAAACTTTTCCCTCAAACATGTAAATGCCAAATTTTGGCAAATTCCGCTAGGCCATTATTGTGTGTGTTCGTGGCACACTCGCCCAAAAAAAAGTCACACGCTCACTCTCTTTCGCAGCCAGGTGGAACGTGGGGCACGGCGGGAAAAAGTGTTGGTATTTTTTTGTGATTTTTTTTATTTCACGACTTTTTTAAAAATTAATATTAGTTTTTAAAAAATAATTGATTGATTTTTTCAAGGGTGCACAAAAATAGACAAGCCAGATTTCACCTGCCTTATTTTCATTGTACCTTATTTTCAACTTGACTGATATTTTATGCCCACAACCCCTGGCCAGCCATCGTTACCCAGTGGGCTAGAAAACACCTGTTTGCCGGGTTGGGCCTCGAGCTTGGTCTATTTCGCACGCCAGCAGATGATTGCGGTTTTCCAGGTGTGCACGCAACACTCAACAACGTCTCTATCCGGCGCAAAACGCAAATAAAGCCCTGCTGCTCGTAGGCACATTGAATGTGTTATTTTTTTGCCAAGGTGAAAAAAATCGCATAATTGGCTGTGGTGGTGGAAGCACAGGCGCTGTGGGAGGAAAATTCCGCGGAAAAGTAGCGGCCTACGGATTGCGGTGCCGAGAAAAGTGTTAATTTATCGAGGTTGGAGTAACGTTTGGAAAGGGTCGAATTGAAAAATTAAATATTCTAATAGAAATTTATGTAAAAATAACAACTTTATACCAAAACATTAAAAAAAATAAGTATCCACTTTTGAAAACGATTATTACTTTCCACAAAATAACAACAATGTTGCAACATCACTCGCAACTTGTTTACTCGAGAAAAAAAAAACACAGCTTAAAAGAGCTTGTTGGCGGCGATCTTGAAAAATGCATTTCAAGGCTGAGAAATCGAAAGTGGATTATCTTGTCTACAGTATTGAGCTGCGGTGCAGCTTGAGGGAGGAAGAAAAACACATCGCAATCTCATTCGACACTGTTTTTGCCAAGATTGCACGAGCGCGCGCCCGCGTTACGGCTTTATTAGTTCCAACTTGCGTTTAATTTGCGCCAAGTTGAATTTCAAATTAATTGAATTTCCATATTTTTCATTTTCGCACCACCACCACCATCACTGCCCGTTTTGCCCCCCTCTGTCCTACCAAAGTGTCGGATTTTAATTCAGCTTAATTTGAACGCTCGTATACAAATTGCTCACTTTTGGGTTGGATGTGAGAGAAACTGTGACAATTGATTGGTAGAATTTCTTCCTATTTTTTTATAATTTTCTAATAAAATTTAACCAAAACAAGAAATCAATATTTTGAAACTAATAATTTAATTTAAAGTGTATAACATTAAGAAGAAAAATAAAAGACAATTTCAAGAAAATTTCAAATGTAATTTCTGTTAAAACGAATAATGCAGAAGTTTACAGTTATAATAATTATTAACACGGGAACGACCAACGCATGTCAAACTTACTCATACGACCAAGCCTCCAAAAGAGTTGAAACGCTAACTTCAACTCACTGGTTCTCGAGCATAACTCAACCTGGACGATTTTTTCCAGTGATTTGTTGTTTGTTGTTTTACGATCAAAAACATCGTTCTAACTAAACACAAATAAATTATGCTGCTTACTATAAGATATTTTTCAAACCATCTTTCACAAAAATAGATTGATTTCAATCCTTAGTTTACTTTTTTCCAATGTTTTGAGAATTTGAAATATAGTTCAACAATTGAATGGAATTTCAAATTTTCACCATTTCATAACACAACATTAGTGTTGTTCAAAAGGGAATCCAACTTTTTAAAGAAAATTTAGCTATCAATTTCTTAAGCTATGAATTTTGAATAAATATATTTCAAATGCATGGACGTTTCTTGAATTTGGAATTCACATTGGGAAACATAAAAAAAAACAGAGTTATTGGGAGATTCATATTTTAAGGAACTTATGTATTATAAGTTGTTGAGATTTAGAAATGCCCTTCTGAATTGTTATGTTTGATTTTGAAACTTTAAAAAACCTTGTCGAAGCGTTGGAAAACCTTACAAAAATTTCATTTTCCAACGTTGAAATTTAGATCGAAATTTTCCTTGCTATCGTCAGTTATACAATGAAAGATTATTCAAGACTTAAAATTGTAGAAAATTTGAGCTGTTCAAAAACTTATGTATTCGAAAAGGGAAATACGTGGACTCTTTTCGAAAATAATAAATATACTAAATTTAAGTCTCAAATGAATTTAACTTTACAGCACTTTATTTTTTTTTAAACAATCGATTCTTCTCTATGGCTCAGAACATGCTTTTTTGTTTCCCTAAACATTTAAAAATAATATGAAAGTATAGTTTTCTGAGACCTCATCTTCCATGAAAAAAAAATAAAATCTGCAACTTTGCTGAAGACACCAGATCGAAAATCCCTTTCCTAGATACAGATTTTGAAATAAGATTAGATTACATTAGAAAAGTATATGCAAATAAAAAAAGTTCAAAATATTTGTTAAGTCTAATTATTCAAATTCCATCTAAAATATGGTGCATCATATTAAAGATGCTTGGTCAACAAACTGTAACAAACTTATTCAGTAATGTACGTGAAGTTGATCTTGAAGTCATTTTTTTATAAAAGAAAAATAGCACATGTGGCATAGACAGAAAATGTAAACTTCAGCTCAGTACTCATATTTCTGAGTGTGGCCAGCTTTTTGAATATTTCCCTTTTTATCTTTATCATAATTTTTTTTATCATAAACCAGACACAATGAACAAATATCGACGTCGTCGTGCTATCTTGTCGCTCCCGCCATTTCGACGTTCCGAGAAAAACGCGTTTTAATGTTTGACCTTAAATAAATAAATAAAAACGAAAGCACGCAATGTAAACAAACACGTTTTGTTTGGCTGACCATTCTGTGCATTGTACCGAAGTTTGGCTGAAGTTGGTTGCTGGAGTCCCGAGTGCGTCAAACGCGTTCTGACCTGAAATCTCTTTGGCCAGTTGTCGCACTTACATCAATTGTCAGGGAGTGACAAGATAGCACGACAAGATTGAAACTACTTTCATATGTAAAGTGACAAAAATGCACGGAGTTTTTTCTCGGATTTCGTTGAATACAAAGCTAAAAAAGTAGTAATCCAGTAATCGGGTAAAAGGCCTGGGTGTAAAATAAATATTGCATTATTTTATGAAATTTTATGTGATTTTACATCCTGACATATGTAGCCCATCAGTATGGGAAACCTACTTAACCGAAATGTCAAGCTCATATATGCGTTTATCCTTACAGTTTTTCATCGGTCTGATGGCCGAGTGGGCTAAAGCGCCAGTCCTTACTGTTGGTGCTGGGTTTGAATCCCGTCGGTTGCAACTTTTTTTTTTATGTTTGCAAAAATTGTACATGCAGTGTGTAATATTAAGTGTTTATTTTGACGAAGGTGATGTGCATGATTTTACATGCAATTTTACCATCGGATTTTTCGCTGTGTATCTCAGGATTGAAATCGAATTTTGGGGATCCGTGAAGGTCAAAAGGTGAGCTGCACAAAATGGCGTTCTTAACTCAATTTGGCCCATAATGCATGTACGACAAGTTAGCACGACGGCGAAGATATCATAGTCAAGAAAGTATAAGGAATAGCTACTGTTGCAATTCAATCTACCTTGTAATAAAATTTAAGATTTTATGCCTTAACGTATTACCTCGTAGTTGTTAGTTTGCATTGCTCTGGAAGGTGTGGCTGAAATTGAAATGGAAATCGATTTTCCCTTGCATAGTACTATCTACAATCATAACGTAATAATTTATGTCTCGAGCTCTTGAGGAGGGAACCTTCCAAACAGGTGGTTTGGTGTGAACTTGAAACGTGACTCCCGATTTCATGTGAATTACTATAAATTTATGCCCCTTTTTGTTTACAACTAATGGCAGAGAGGTTCAGTTTCTTCCCGGCTGAAATTCCCAGAACAAAACCACTTAAAGGAAAGTGCTCTATCAACTTCCCGGAATGGTCGGAAAACTGTCAACACACGCTTCTCGATAGGATCTGGAAGGGAAATGGAGAAAAACTGTTTTTTTTTTTGTTGTGGCACGAAAAGCACATTCCTCTGAAGTCGATGCAACGTGTTGGCCTCAAGGGGAGGGGAGGGGGAGTTTGGCGAAAAGGGTTCAAACTGTGGAATTCAACCCTCTGCTTCCTTGCTTTTTGCCTCGGGAGACATGCAATTGCTGTTTGGAGTGCCGTTTCCGTTTTTTTTTCACTTCCCTTAGATGTGCGATTTCCATTGCAGTTGGAGATGGAAAATTCTTTGTAGAAAGGAGCAGTTTTCTTGATAGTATTATCATCTAACGCTCGAGGTGGAATTTTTAATCGAAACTGGATACGAGGGGGCGATATTAAATTTCCATGAAATTCTTTGGTTTGGATGCAGGGCAGAGGGTGGAGGTCGTTAACTTGCTGCAATTAAATTCCAGTTCTTTTTCAGTTCAGTTTTTAAGCTCAGTTGAAGCGAAAACAAACATCGATTTGCATAACTATTAATAACGATTCCTTTTAGGAAAAAGTTCAGTAATTTCTCCAAAGTAAACCGTCACAAATGTTTACTCTTCACAAGCCACTTTTCCCCTGTAATCTTGTTCATAATGTGCAGGTTGGAAAGAAGGCAGGCATTCGAATAACACGGAAACACCTTCCAGGGAAAAATAACAGTTTCCACCGCCATGAGCTGCACACAAAGTATAATAATAAAACATGCAATATTAAAATTTAATGTGCACACAAGAACACAACAATCACACCAAAAAGCTACATTTCGAGGTTTCCAACTTCCTACCCGCGATTCTCACTCTTCCCAAAAAGCTGTCGTGACAAAGCGTCCCGACATCAAGATCAAGTTTTGCCCCGTTCACAGCAAAGAACATCATGCACTCGAACAAACGAGGCACTATTGTAAGTCTATTCATTAATTATTCCATTAAAATCATTTTCATGCACTGCAAACTGCCATCCTCCAGCTCAGCTCTGATGATCTCCACCCGACAAAGTGTTTGATGGCACTTTTGGGAATTGCTTGGGGAAATTGCTTATCGCCAAACTTTTGCGTGTACTTTGGTAACGGTGACTTGCTGAACATTTTCTGGAACTCAACTCTAGCTGTAAAAGAGGTCACACCGTGAAATTTCGATGGACCCTCCAACGAAACAGCGACCGTCTGGAGAAGTGATAGCCCAAGCAGTTCGACAGACTATTAAGAGGTAGAACGACGGCCGGACAATGCGTAATTTCGTCACATTCGATGTGGATTTAATATCTAAGCGATTTCACTCGCGGGAATCGGATAGCGGAGGGTGGTCAGCAAAATATTCGTGTTTGTATGAATAATTAAAATAACAATCGAATGATTGTGACAACACGAGAAATACAATAATTTTATTTAAACTGTAAGTTATGCAAGAAAAAAAAAACACTGTATGTTTGATCAAATTCCTTAAATCGAAATTTATTATTAATAACTGGTTGATTTTAAAGAATTGAATCTCTTTTATATCGATATCACCAACACTTCACGATATTTTTTCTAAAACTTTTATTTATTTAAACTATTAAAACGGAACAATGAATAATTCATAAAATTTCTCCTTTGAAACTTTGCAAAATAAATTCGATTTTCTCTAAATATTTGGTAATTGGCAATTGTACATTCAAAACAGTACTTTGAGTTTCATCAGTTTCGGTGATGTCAACATTTTGGGTTTTTTTCGTAATTACTGCGCTATTTTATTTTTGTAGATTTGATGAGATCAATAAGTATTTTGATTAAACTCATATTTATTTATGAACTTTTTTGAATCAAAATTTTTAAAGAAAAAAAATTGTTTTTCTTTGCAACATTTTTATTTATTCTTAAAAATGTTAATTGTAAATTTCTACTTGTGCAACATATCTTTTGATGATATTTAAATTGCAAGATGTCCATAAAAATAATTAAACAGTACTGCAAGTTACTGTTAAATACAGAAACCGCAATTTATGTACTTTTGATAAATAAAATTTAAGGTAAATTCTGAATTTTCATCAGGCCCTTATCAGATATTTGACGTCCAATTACAACTTCTCAAATCATTTTTAATTTCAATTAGGCATTAACTTGAAGTGAGCAAATAAGTGTTTATATAACAAGTATTGCCAAAATAATGAGTTAGAATAAGTTGGATGGAAATAGGCTTAAAATCGACAAGATTTTTCCACTAAGATAAATTAAATAGTCTAAAAATGATTAATTTTTTTTATTCATCGCTATCATTACGATGTAGATTAAATTTTAATGCTGCAATCCTCCATGAAACCTGGAAATGGAATAGGAAATTTGGCTACCTTAAGACTAATGAATACATTTTGCAACAATTGGTTCATACACATCGAATTTCTGCAGCTTTCCATACAAAAAAGGTATCTTAAAATTCGAAAATATGAAAAGATTTGCTGATCAATGTTGGTGTCTTCAGCTAAGGGACCATCCATAAACCACGTGGACACTTTAGAGGGGGGGGGGGGGAATGGCGATTGTCCACGATCCATACAAAAAAGTTTATTTTTGTATGGACAATTGTCCACGAGGGGGGGGGGGGGGTAACAGAATCCCAAAAAAGTGTCCACGTGGTTTATGGATGGTCCCTAAGTTGTACACAGTAAAAATAATCATCGTAATATTACATCTGGACATTAGCGTGCACAAGGGGGGGGGGGGGCATCATGGGGCAGTTTCCCCACCATCTTCAGAAATTTGTTCTGAAATTGGTCAGGGGTGTTAATAAACGACGACATTTTCAAAATGCTATTATTTTTGCCCCTCCTTACGTGAGGATCTGGGCATGCTAGTGCATCAGGAAAGGGGTTCATCTTTTATGTCAGAAAAAAATGAGTAATTTTACCACTTTGCTTGTGTAATGTCACTTTTTTAGTCTAAGTTGAGGTAAAATTACACCATAAAAGAGATAATATTCACTTTTCCGAAATCACACGTTCCAAATTTACACAAGTTTTAAGTATGTAGATAATAATGTGAACAACTTATGGGTCATTCCAGGTCAAATGGGTATACTTTTGGACTCGACCTTCACCGATTAGGACTAAACTTGGAGGGAACGTTCATCTATCGATAGTTAACAGAAATCCCAAGTTTGTTGCTGATTGGACCATCCCTCTAGTTTTGGCACCGCCCTCTATTTTGACGATTTTCTAAAAAACTTTTTTTTAATCATAAGTTTGCAACTATTTGAGCAAAAGTCTTTTTGGAGGTTGCATTTTAAAGAAAATTGTCCAAGGAATTCGATAAAAATAAAATTTTAACCCTTGAGTGCCCCCGTATCTTATATTTTAATGTTTTAAGTATTTAAATTCAGTTTTGACCAATTCCTTTTATTTTTATATCACCATCGTGTTCCCTTTTTTCTTTTGAATTCGCTGTATCTCGCCAATAGTTCATTTTATTTTGAGTTTCTCATTGATTTTTATGTAAAATTGTCCCGGAAACACGATGGTGATAAAATAAAAAAAAATAAAAATATTAGGAATTGGTCAAAACTGCATTTTAATACATAAAAAGTTAAAATATAATATACGGAGGCACTAGTTGAAGTTTTGTTTTTATCGAATTGCTTGGACAATTTTCTATATAATGCAACCTCTAGAAAGTCTTTTGCTACAATAGTTGCAAAGTTATGGTTAAGAGAAAAAATTTTTTTTTAGAAAATCGTCAAAAAAGAGGGTGGTGCCAAAAATAGAGGGATGGTCCAAACATGGGATTTCTGTTAACTATCGATAGATGAACGTTCCCTCCAAGTTTGGTCCTAATCCGTGAAGGTCGAGTCCAAAAGTGTACTCAGTTGACATGGAAAAAACGTCATTTTGAAACTCTTTTGATCAAAAGCTAATCTTTACGGCAGATTACATTCAAGCGAAAAAAAAAAACAAACGTATCACAGAAAAAAAATCTGAATCATGCCCAAGTAACATTTTTTTCCAGGAGTTCTACAGAGCTCTTCAAGATATCTACAGCATAGCAGTTTGGACCGCGGTAGGATAAAACTCTCTTCAAGTACTCTTCCAAACTCCTGAAGAAGTTTTGAAGAGAATTTTATCCTACCGCAGTCCAAACTGCTATGCTGTAGCTATCTTGAAGAGCTCCTGTAGAACTCCTGGAAAAAAATGTTACTCGGATGCCTAAATTTGTGAGATTTAGTTCGTTTATAGTTTCTGATGATTTTATATTTTTTACATTTAAAAAATGCTTTGTGAGGTAGAGTTCTTTTAAAATTTCTTGATGATTTATTTACTTATTTTTTGAATCAATCAATTGAAATCAAAAATTAAGATGGAATATATTTTTAAAAAGCTTCAAGAAATGTTAAATTTTACTCGCAATTTGAGCATTTTACAATTTGATAAAGTATAAAAACTTGTTAGCGTAAAATTGAATGTTTAAATATTATCTTTTCCATGATGTCATATTTAGGTTGAAATAATGACACTAAATTTACACTTTCAAGTGGAAAAATTAACGATGTTCCCATTCCCAGATATAATAAAACCATGATATTTTTTACTGTGTATGAATAATTCAAATGGGTAATTCTCCGCCAACTCACACAGCAGTTGCCCCGACCCCTCTTCGATTTGCGTGAAACTTTGTCCTAAGGGATAACTTTTGTCCCTGATCACGAATCCGAGGTCCGTTTTTTGATATCTCGTAACGGAGGGGCGGTACGACCCCTTCCTTTTTTGAACATGCGAAAAAAGAGGTGTTTTTCAATAATTTGCAGTCTGAAACGGTGATGAGATAGAAATTTGGTGTCAAAGGGACTTTTATGTAAAACTAGACGCCCGATTTGATGGCGTACTCAGAATTCCGAAAAAACGTATTTTTCATCTAAAATACACTGAAAAAGTTTTAAAAATTTTCGCATTTTTTTTATTTTATAATTTTATGTTTTTTTAACTTTGCAGGGTTATTTTTTAGAGTGTAACAATGTTGTAGAGCAGACAATTACAAAAATTTTAATATATAGACATAAGGGGTTTGCTCATAAACATCACGAGTTATTGCGAATTTAAGAAAAAAAAAAAACAATTGGATTCAAATCAACATAATTTAATCGCGATGTCAGTTTGCGTCACTCTCCCCTATCGAACCCGGCACCAAGTACCGTAACATGATTACGGTACACCGTCGCATCGTCTTTTACGTTGCTATCGTCTTCGTCGCTTCCCAAGTCCCCCGAAGCTCCCCCTCATGTATTCAAAGACATCATCACGGTCATGGTGATCGCAGGGTAAATTTTTTATTAGCCCCCATTCTGGTGGCGGTGGAATTGAATAACAAGATGATTAAGAGGAAGAAGAAAGAGGTAGTACGCGGATATTGTGTGTGTGTGTGTGTGTGTATAGTACAATGTGACTATACCTTATACCTTAGCCGGTGAATGTGGTAAGCTGAGCACGTTTTACATCGAACAAACGCACAGAAAGCAACAGAGGTAGAAACATGTCGTCCACCAGTGTTGTACCACGCACAGTTGTCAAACAGTGATTTTGGCCTGTCGAACACGTCACCGAAAATGAGTTACTTGGAGTTTGAGTAGAATGTTAAAATTGAAATAAATTTAAGTGCAACTGTCATAAGTGTTATGAAATTGATCAAAATGACTAATTTTGCATTTATTTCTTCTTTTCCAGGTATGTTCCACCAATAAACCTTCAACCGTCAGTAGTAAGTAGCGCCGAAAAAAGCTCAGCAAATTGCCCAATCTCCGATCGTTATCCGGTTCAATTAAGTGACAATGCGATTATTAGTCACCACAACTGCCATAGCGTTCCTATAATTTGGGCACTTTTTTGGGGGCCCAACAATTGATTCCTTTCTAGCTGACCACCCCCGTCGGCGCTGCTGCTGTCAAATCGGCCCTGTCAGTCACTCACTCGGTTGGTTGAAGGCCAGCGGTGGCCCCCGTTCAAGGTCTCCAGAGGCTCCCGAGAAGTGGTGTTGCCAGCGAACCTTAAATGACTCATTATTATAGCAATTTTGTCAGTTCCAAAGACCATATTCTCGCCGTCATGTTCTTCGAGGCATGACACAGCGGTAATAGAGTTTTTAAAGCAGAAGCAGTGGCACGACAGCTTTGAAGTGTCTTGGCTAAAGCAAACAAAAGAGTTGCAGTGATGCCAGCGGATTTGTCACATTGTGTGAAGAGGGGGTTGGCAGCCTGTTGCTTCTGCATGGGAAGCTGTCAATCATCTGCGATTTTGAGTATGGAATTTTCAAAAATATTGAAAAAATACCAGGTTTAATTATTCAAACAACACAAGTGTCATCACCGTCGAGACAAAGACTCTGTCTGCAATAACTGGAAATTCCGCCAGTGTCAAATCTTGAACTCTAACTCAATAAGCAATTATTTCTAATCGCACTTTAGCATGTCGATCTCTCCTTGAGCATTCATTCAAGCCGTGGCACTACGCCTGTACCCATTCATGGGGGCTTCCAACCCGTCATTTTACTCCCTCTTCTTCTGCTTCTTCACACTCCACCATAACTAACAACTTAATTAGCAAAAGACACACACACACGATGAACTACGCAGCAAAATTGATAGCAGATAAATTAATAACCAGGCTGCTGGTGGTGCGACCTTTACCGCAAAAACCTTGGCCCGGTCACCGGAAAACCGTTCCGTGAACTTCAAATGGCACACAACGACAACGGAGTTGGCTTAATCGATCAACCCGTGAGTAAGACCCGCGGGGGAAAAAGGCCCCCCGCGTCATGAGCTTTCGATTTCAGGGGGCTCACAACACAAGCAGTGTGCGAAATTGGCCAAAATGTAAATACTTCAAGCAAAGTTTGTGGAATGAAGCTGACGGTCAGCAACAGTAGTTGTTGCCGGGCTCGAAAAGTACCGGTGTAAACGAGCTGGAGTCAGGAAAAAAAGAAGAAGAAAAAAAGCGCTGAACAACGCAAGGTTGCAACAGCAGCCCGTACAAAGCTCCGGTATGCGAGTTCTTCACTTCGTTTGAAGAAGTACACAGGCGGGCTCTGGCGAGGTAGGATGGTCTTGAAAATTGTTTTCTTTTTTCGTTTTTCGTGTGTGGATTTGACTGGCTTGCTCGAACAAGTGCGATTGGAATGTGATGCTTGAACTGAGCTGGAAGAAGCGTTTTGGAAGTTGAGCGAAGAAGATGAATACGCCTAATCGATTGAAACGCATTTGCAGTTGAGCATAATGTACCGTAGGTTGAAGATTTTTTTTTTAGAAATTGTAAATACGAATTGCATAAAACGGAACAGTATGGAACCATACTAAGCTTGGTAAAAAGTGTTGAAAGTATCTCATTGAACAGTTTTAAGCAAATTTTGAAGTAAACAAAACAAAACAATAATGATGAATATTTGATTGATTACACTGAAACCCCGATGGTTTGACACCAATTGTTTACACGGAACTCACACACACTACCAAACGTTTGGTATGATAGTTAGTGTGAGTCCCGTGTAAAAAGTGACAGTTCGTCATTTGATTCTTTATCTAATTTCACACAAAGAACTGTCAAAATTACATAAAGAACTGTCAAAAATTTTTTTTTTGCAATTTTGTTGTGAAACAAATTACTTTTCCTGTCATTCTCGCATGACGAAAAGGCCTTCTTTTCTCTACCAAAAATAAATGGTTCGAAAATTGATACTTTTCGATACAAATGCTGAAAAGTAGAACTTTTCAGCTCTGAAATGGTTGCTGAAAAGTTGAACTTTTCAGGAAAAGTCATACTTTTCAATCTTATTTTCATTTTATAAGTGAATTGACTAAAAAAAAGACAATTGATTTCAAAATTCCATTCAAAGGTGATTTTCAGAATTACAAAAAATGTATGGTAGGGGAAATATATCTTTTCTAATCATACACCTATCTTCGTCATATGGAGAGTTTGATGCCCGATTAAAGCTCCAAAAATACTTTTTGCAATTCCGTCGTGAAACTACTTACTTTGCCTGTCATTCTTGAACGACGAAATAGCCTACTTTTCTGTACCAAAAATAGCAAAATCGAATAGCTACACTTTTCAAAATAAATGCTGAAAAGTTCTACTTTTCAGCACTAAAATGGGTGCTGAAAAGTTGAACTTTTCAGCACTTGTTCCGAAAAGTAACACTTTTCAACATTTTTTTGATTTAAACGATTTATTGACAAAATATATGAAAATTAGACTTAAAATTTCACTCAATGGGTGTTTTTCGAAATTGCAAAAAATGTTGTATGGATCTCGTTGCAAAACTTGATTTTTTCAGCACTCTTCGTATTTATCCAACTCGGTGAACCTCGTTGGATAAATGTACGACTCGTGCTGAAAAAATCCTCTTTTTGCAACTTGTTGCATAAACTACTATTTCAGGCTATATACTTAAGTTTACCAGCAACAGCACCGCCTCGAGTAAGCACGCAAATTTATGCCACTTACTGGCCAAAAAGATCAAATTTAATGCACTTTTGATCATAATTTCTATTTTGCGAGACCATTTCTCATCATTTTTGGGGCACACACATCCACACGCAAGATGAGAGGTTAACTGCTTAACGAAAGTCGCCATCAATATCTTTTCACTTGCGCTAACGATTTCGAAGCGCTTAAGATATAAAATTGCTTCCAACTACCGGCAACATGTTCTTTTGACCATTACTTAGTCACTCACTTGAAAAATAATCCCAAAAAATGTAAATAATTAGCAAGCACCAACAAAAAAAAACAAACGCACTAAGTCTTTTGACGTTTCAATTTTGACGACCAATTCTAATCGAAGGCTGAAGAAAACCGAGCGAGGAGCGAAGGCAAATAAAGAGCAAAGGGTGGCCACCAACACCACCATCATGCTGGTGAAGCGCCTGTTAGAGTGAGCAAGTGCTGCCAGGAAACTTTCGCTATAAATGCTACTGTTCGTAAGTGTTCGCTTAAAATTTCATCAATTTTGGCAGCACTAAGCAGACCCAAAAGAGCGGTGGAAGAAAAAAAGAACTAAGCTGAAAATAGAAAAATGGGCGTGGCTCAATGCACTCGACTGATTAGAATGCATTTTTGAAAAAAAAAAATTAATGCTTGTAAAAGGAGTAGCATAATTTTTAATAAAAGTGAAAAATAAACAGAAATGTTCACAAAAAGTTGCTCTACTCGTTGGTGTACTTGGTTTGATTTTTTCAGCACTCGTCGTATTTATCCAACTCGGTAAACTACGTTGCATAAACTACTATTTTGATTACAAGTTTCAATGATATTGAAAAAAAAAATCAAAAATATCTTCAGATTTGTTGTGACATTTCTTGTAGAACTAGATTCTTAGTAATTTAAGATCATGCTCTAAAATTGGTTTTATCGTAAACTATTTTTTTTACTTCACATTAAATACATTTAAATTTTATTTTAAAAATAGCATCTATTAAGCGAACATTAAATTGTAAATTTTTCAATAAAAACAAAAATAGTAATCTTACGAACGATCATTGTTAGGTAATCATTTCAATTTGTACGCCTTTGGGTCAATTTTATTTAATTTGTCATTTTCGACGAACTTTTTTTTAAAGCACTATTGAAAAAACTTTTTCGAAATAAACTTACTTGGACATTGTATGACCTACTCCAGTACGTGTTTTAAAATTTTAAGTCTTGAGATAAGTCATTATAAAATTGTCATATTTTCTCGAGAATTTGTTTGAAACAAGATTACCGGCAACTGGAGCGATTTGGGACTACAGTGTGAATAAGGACAGTTTTTATATCACTTAAATTGGTCAGATTTAGAATCCAATGTACCATGTGTTGTTCTAACATAAACCAAACAAAAATATCCAAAACATGCTAAAAGTGCTGTCCCTATTCACCCCATGTGTTTCGATTCGCCCCAGATGACGGTAGTTGCGATTTTCAGGTCAAAACTTTCTGAAAAATGATAATTTGTTTTCAATTTTAAATAATTTTATGAAGAAAAACACTCTTGCATTTTATTTTTATTTTTGAGAAAACTGAAAAACTTGAATAATTTCTATTACAGACTTTGTTGTTCGGCCTGCTAGTTACTTATAGCTAGTTACGTGGAAACTTTTTGAAAATTGAAATTTTCCGAGTGTCAAATCAGCACTCCTCCCACTGAGAATTTAGAAAATTATTAATCGGCTAATTTTTTAATTGACGATTTCTTGGAAACCAATAATTCGTTTTTCAATGTTCAAAAGGAAAAACTATTGTAAATTGTATGCTCTAAGCAGATTTTTTTTAATGGTTTAAAGCAGGCCTGCCCAACGTACGGCCCGCGGGCCGGATCCGGCCATTTCATCCGGCCCGCGAAGGTTTTTCAAAATAGTTCTATGACCGGCCCTTAAGGCTGTTCATATAAATAAATTGAGTGTCTACATAAAAAATTTGAGATCAACATTTTACAACAATATCAAAAATTCAATTTGAAGCATTTTCTTTCCTTTTTTATTTGCTTTTGCTTTAAAATGTTGCTGATTATTATTTGGTATTATTTGGATTTTGTATTTGTTTATATTTTTAAATATTTTTTGTTCATTTTCAAATATTCTCTATGTTTGAATTTAATTCTTATGATTTCTTTCTTGATGGTATCAGAATCAATTATTAATCTGAAAAAATGTCAAGAAAACAAAATTATCCATTTCGTAAAAATGTTAAATATATGAAAACACGTGGATTTTATTTTCAGTTTTAACTGTTTGTATGTTTACTTTACTTTTTTGGGAACTTGATTTAAATAGTTTTTTTTATAAATCAGAAATCAAAAAATAGTTTAAAGATGTTTGAAGTATAACGAATTGGAAACTATTAAACATAAATTGTACACTTATCAATTGTTTTCTGTGTTTTAAATAATTTAAAATATTTTGTGTAATATTTGAGTAAAGGTGCAAAACAATGCATTTTTTTTGTAACGAAGATTTGAATCCAAATTTCGTTTTACTACATTTTATCATACCTCTTTGATTTATTTAAATTGTTGTGTTGAGGAAATTAGGCTTTAAAAAAAGCTGGCCAAGACCAATGATATTTGAACTTTTTTAACTAAATGATATCAGGGATATGATATATCAATTTTAAGCAAAACAAAATTAAAATAAATTTAATTAATTGAAATTTTCTTTTTTTTAATTTAAATCATGATATATTGATAATATCTGCCGCACTTGTTTATTTATTTGACTATTTTAATAGAAACTTATGAAAATAATTAAAAAATAAAAATTTACTTTTTCCAGTTAGATCCGGCCCGCCACTGCTTCAGAGAAATCAGATCTGGCCCACAGGGCCAAAAGGTTGGGCACCCCTGGTACAAAGCTTATAATTTGAAAATTGATTCTACTCTTTTAAATTTAAAGACCTGATTGAAAAAAAAATAAAATAAATTGCATTGCATTGCAAAGAGCAAAACAAATAGAGAGTTTAATTTTTTGACATTGAAAATCAAAACAAAAGTTCCGGATGGATCTTAAATTAAATGCTGTCGTGCTATCTTGTCACAAGTCACTTTTTGACATTCCTAGAAAAATGTGTTTGACCTTGAATAAACAAAACATAGGGCACGAAATGTAAGCAATAACTAACACCGTCAACTGAGGCGAATCGGGACTACAGACTGAATAGAAACAGCAGTTTTAAAGTATTTAAAAGATTCAAATTAGGAAATCGATGCACTAATTTAGTTGATCTGTATCAGTTCTAATCGAAATCAATTAAAAATATCAAAATATAGTGCAGAACCTGGCTAACACAGTTATATCGATTCGTCCCATGTGACCCGATACACCCCAGATGACGGCACGTTTTGTTTGGTTGAACTTTCCGTGCATTGTCATTAAGTTTGGTTGAAGAATTATTTGATTGCTGGATTCCCGTGTCGGGCATGTACGTGTGTCAAACGCGTTTTGACCTGAAATCAAATTCCTGATCCTGATTCTGATTAAGAATATGTTCGATTCAAAATATTCTATCGGTGAAAATGGCGTTTTTCAGAAGAAAAAAACAACTGGATTAATTTCCTCAAGATACATCATTTTTATTTTCCAATTTCATCAACTTCTCTAATGCAAAGCCATTTTTCCAACGATGACGCGTACATTGAACATCCTCCACCTTCAACAAGTAGCAACAAAAACAAAAACGACAAAGACAAGGTGCACTTGGCACTCACACCACCGTCCGTCCAACAAAACCACCACCCACTGCCGACAGGGCTCAACCGGTGGGTGGTGGTGGTGGGTGAATTGCAGTGCCGGGGGTGGGTGGCGAATTGACTGTGACCTACTGACACCGTTTTTTGGCGTCGGAAGGAAGAAGCGTCTTTTTGCTCATGTGTACGTGTATGAACCATGCCATCATCAACGGTAATGCACCTCGAATTCGGCACTTCGTTGATGGTGTGAGGTGCATTAGTGTCCGTTCTTTTGGCTGTGCGGATTTTTCGCAAATGTCGGTGGTTGTGCGTAATCCATCATCATCAATGTTGGACGTGATATGTCAAATTTCAGCTTCTTTTCGAATGTTTCTTTTTCTAGAGTATACTCGCTAAAGACTAATTTATACTAGAAAAATGAAGTTGTTTGATAAAAAGTAAGTTTTATTACAAAAATCTGCAAATTTTCTGAAATTCCAACAAATCCGGTTCAAAACAATCCCACTTTTGTTCAAGTTCCACAACTACCCAGCTAGCTAGCACTCGCCAACACAGCCAGCCAACACGAATCAATTTGGCAATATCACTTTCACTGTCGACTCGCGAATTCAACCAGCCAACTCCACAACTCACACAACCACCACCAGTTTGAGCTCAGCACTTTGCGCATGACTGTGCTGAACTTGACCCAGTTTTGGAGCAGCAGACGACGACGACAATAAGTGTGTCCGACTGTTGGTCGTTTGGGCGAAAAAAAAAATCTGAATCAGCCAACAAGCTTAAAATGTTGTGTTTTGGCGAGGTGTGTGTGTGTGTTTGTGTGTGAAACGAACGCACCAAATTGTACAAGCTTGCCAAAAATTGAACACTTGATTGTTGGTGTTGGTGAATGGCGCGGAATGCACCCCTGCAGCAGACAATCACACCAATCAAGCGGTTGACCTTTTGGGAAGGGAAAAAAAGAATGTTGCTGGAATTTCACCACCACACAGTCAGCTGAGCCGATTCGGCGTCGTCGTCGTCGTTGTTTTCGTCATCAAGGGTGAGCCAGATGCGCAATATGGCGAAAAAGATGGATTGTTTGGAGCAGGATAAAAATCATGTTTTATGCTGTTTAGCATTTAGAATTTGTTTAGGAAATCAAATCATTAAGCATAAGCATAAGCATAAGCATAGGTGCCCACCCGCAGTTGCTACTCCGTTATTGACCAGGACCTCCAGAAGTTACATCCACGAGCCGTGGAAGATAAGTGGGAGCTATCTTTCCTCGCTTCGTAACTTCTCAAAGGCCCCTATCATGCTGATCAATACCGGCGCCGGCCACGACCAGTGGTAGGGTCACGGGGAAGTGGATGGGAATGTTAGTCCGATACTTGAGTGATAGAGACCGCCCAATCGACTGCTTCTCCGAAAAAGTATCACATGAGTTTTGAGGGGGTTAGTAGATGGGTATGAGGTCAGGATTCACGAGTGGCAGTGATGTGACCATGAGCATTTTGTTTATCGGTTGAAAATTTTAAATCTTAGGCAGCCGGCTGCGGAAAGATAGATAATTGATTATTTAAAAAGTTTTTTTTTATCGATCGCGTGCCAGCCGAGCAGTAGTGCTATGGGCTGGACTAATCAGTATATTTTTACGGTTTTTACAATTTAGATAACGCGAGCAAATTTCAAAAATAGTAAATAAATAACGCTTTACTCTTTATAAAATCGATAGTTTGATGAGTTAATACTAAAACTGCCAGTTGGAATAAATTTGTACGATCATTTACGACGAAAATTATCGCGAAAAAACAGGACTGCGCGTTCCCAGAAGCACTGCACATTATTCAATTATAATAACCAATCACCACATGCATACAAACAGCGACACAAAAGAAATGAAAATAAGCATGCAAAAACAAAACAGCGCGTCCCCGTGGTCAGCGCACAAATCAAATTTGTATGGAAAATTATATGGACAAACTAATGATGCAAAATGGCTTCTTTGGGCATACCCATTGTTTAGGAAATCAAATCATTATTAAAAAAACTAACTTAATCCACCTATGTGGTTGGAGCCTTCCTCTCTCATTACCAACAATGGCTGATATGATGGAATTGTACAAAAATTTAATCTATTTTTTAGATCCGGAATAAAAAAGTACATAAATATCACTTAAGTGGCCATACCTCGAGACAGGGTTGCCAGATCATCAATGTTTTGAATTCGTTTGAAATGTATTTTGATAACCTAACCAACGATGGGTTGGATGGTGGATCCGGACATAGTTTACATACATTGAAGTGAGATCCGGTTACAAAAACGTACATAAATATTACTTAAGTGACCATATCTCGAGACAGGGTTGCCAGATCTTCAATGTTTTGGAGTCGTTGGAAAGGTCTTCTGATAACCTAACCAACGATGGGTTGGATCGTGGATCCGGACATAGTTTACATACATTTAAGTGAGATCCGGCTTCAAAAAAGTACATAAATGTCACTTAAGTGGCCATATCTCGAGACAGGGTTGCCAGATCTTCAATGTTTTAGACTCGTTGAAAAGGTCTTTTGATAACCTAACCAACGATGGGTTGGATGGTGGATCCGGACATAGTTTACATACATTTAAGTGAGATCCGGCTTCTCAAAACGTACATAAATATCACTTAAGTGACCATATCTCGAGACAGGGTTGCCAGATCTTCAATGTTTTGAACTCGTTGGAAAGGTTTTTTGATAACCTAACCAACGATGGGTCGGATGGTGGATCCGGACATAGTTTACATACATTTAAGTGAGATCCGGCTTCCAAAACGTACATCAATATCACTTAAGTGAGCATATCTCGAGACAGGGTTGCCAGATCTTCAATGTTTTAGGCTCGTTGGAAAGGTCTTCTGATAACCTAATCAACGATGGGTCGGATGATGGACCCGGACATAGTTTACATACATTTAAGTGAGATCCGGATATATGTGAAAACACATTTTTATACATAACTTTTGAACTACTTATCGAAACTTCAATCTGTATAAAACTCGATCTATGGGACCCTAAACCAAGTCGAATGCAACAGGTTCGGGTCAAATCGGTTCAGCCAGTGCCGAGAAACATGAGCTAGTTTGTTGGTCACATACATACATACACACACACATACACACAGACATTTGTTCAGTTTTCGATTCTGAGTCGATATGTATACATGAAGGTAGGTCTACGACGTTTTGCCGTCCTCACTGAGGTAAGGCTATAATCCTGCTCTAAAAATGAACTTTGCATAAAAACGTCGTAGACCCACCTTCATGTATACATATCGACTCAGAATCGAAAACTGAACAAATGTCTGTGTGTATGTGTGTGTGTATGTATGTATGTGACCAACAAACTAGCTCATGTTTCTCGGCACTGGCTGAACCGATTTGACCCGAACCTGTTGCATTCGACTTGGTTTAGGGTCCCATAGATCGAGTTTTATACAGATTGAAGTTTCGATAAGTAGTTCAAAAGTTATGTATAAAAATGTGTTTTCACATATATCCGGATCTCACTTAAATGTATGTAAACTATGTCCGGGTCCATCATCCGACCCATCGTTGATTAGGTTATCAGAAGACCTTTCCAACGAGCCTAAAACATTGAAGATCTGGCAACCCTGTCTCGAGATATGCTCACTTAAGTGATATTGATGTACTTTTTGGAAGCCGGATCTCACTTAAATGTATGTAAACTATGTCCGGATCCACCATCCGACCCATCGTTGGTTAGGTTATCAAAAAACCTTTCCAACGAGTTCAAAACATTGAAGATCTGGCAACCCTGTCTCGAGATATCCCGACTTAAGTGATATTGATGTGCTTTTTGGATGCCGGATCTCACTGAAATGTATGTAAACTATGTCCGGATCCACCATCCAACCCATCGTTGGTTAGGTTATCAGAAGATCTTTCCAACGAGCCTAAAACTTTGAAGATCTGGCAACCCTGTCTCGAGATATGCCCACATAAGTGATATTGATGTACTTTTTGGAAGCCGGATATCACTTAAATGTATGTTAACTATGTCCAGGTCCATCATCCGACCCATCGTTGGTTAGATTATCAAAGGACCTTGTTTATGAGTCCAAAACATTGAAGATCTGGCGACCCTGTCTCGAGATATATCCACTTAAGTGATATTGATGTACTTTTTGGAAGCCGGATCTCACTTAAATGTATGTAAACTATGTCCAGGTCCACCATCCACCATCGTTGGTTGGGTTATCAAAAGACCTTTCCAACGAGTCTAAAACATTAAAGATCTGGCAACCCTGTCTCGAGATATGGCCACTTAACCCTTTCAGGCCTGGTGGGTCATATATGACCCAAAAATGAAAATTTTCAAAACTAGCCTATAATTTTCGTAAGGTCATAAGAATCATTTTTCCATCATCAACCAAAAAAAATATTTTTTTGAAAATTCAGGCTTGAAAGGGTTAAGTGATATTGATGTACTTTTTTATTCCGGATCTAAAAAAAAGATGAAATTTTTGTACAATTCCATCATATCAGCCATTGTTGGTAATAAGTGAGGAAGGCTCTAACCACAAAGGTGGATTAAGTTAGTTTTTATACAAAGTTCATTTTTAGAGCAGGATTATAGCCTTACCTCAGTGAGGAAGGCAATATCTTAAATGATTTCACTGGAAGGAAATTTTATTTTTGTTGCAATTTCCTCTTGAAAATACTAACTTTTCCTGCGACGAAATGGACTACTTATCATTAATAAAAAAAATAGGGCTGAAATGATAACGTCATGATTCGAAATCCGAACACTTAGTACCATATTATTTTTGTTATAGCTGGCAAAAAATCATGTAATATGTTGGAAATGTAGAAATATCATCAGGATTTAGTATAAACAGTCAGTTTTAAGGAAATGCATCCAAATATGGCTTTTCTAACAATTTTTCATCAGAATTTGAAAATTAAAATGACTTGTTGTGCTTCGAATCCCGGACACTGTTAAAAGCTGATTCGAAATCCGGACACTTTTGCTTCGAATTCCGGACACTCAATTTTGCTTATGAATCGCACATATTTAGACTGAAATGTTAGTGAATGGCATTCTTTAGGTCTCAAATAAGCTGTTAATATCAAAACAATCGATAGTTTATATAAAAAATGGCTAGAATTTAAGAAAATCAAAAACATAAATTTCTGCTTTGTCTCCCCGGTGCTTCGGACGCCTATGAAATATTTCCGTTGAAATGTTTCGCATTTTTGGTAAACTTATAATTTTATTTTATCTAATTGTTTTGACATTAACTACAGCGTTCAAACAAACTTTAAATGAAAGTTGATGTTAGAATTCATCAAATAACACAGTTTTGACATATATAATGCGAACTTATATCCAAGTAATTGATTAAACAAGTTGAAGTGTCCGGGTTGTATGGAATTGTATGGAACTCGTTGCAAAACTTAATTTTTTCATCACTCGTCGTTCTTCTTTTCGCAACTTGTTGCATAAACAACTATTATGCAATTCCGTTTTGAAACTTACTTTCCCAGAATTCTCGAGCGCAAAACGACCAACTTTTCACTAAAAAAAAAATAGAATGGAGAATTATTACCTTTCAATACAAATGATGTACAGTAGAACTTTTCATCACTCAAGTGGGTGCTAAAAAGTTGAATTTTGAATTTACCTAAAACATGGATGTTTGACATAAAATTCCATTCAAAAAGCGATTTTCGGAATTGCAAAAAATGTTTTTGCAATTCAGGCGTGAAACTACTTACCTTTTTCTGTCATTCTTGAGCGAAGAAAAAGCCTACTTTTCTAAACAAAAAATAACAGAAATGAATACTAACACTTTTCATAATAAATGGATGCTGAAAAATCCTACTTTTCAAAATGTATGGGCATTTCACTTATAATTCAACTCAAAGGGTGTTTTCGGCGATCCTCGTTGAATAAATGTACGACTCGTGCTGAAAAAACCTTCTTTCTGTAACTAGTTGCATAAACTACTAATATGCAATATGTTGCAAAAGGTTTATCCAGTTAGAGTCGTCATGGATAAATACGAAGAGTGCTAAAAAAATTGCAACGTGTTATATACACAGAAAAAAATAATGTAAATTTGGAAGTTGTAATTTTTGAAGCTTTATGATGTAATTTTACCTCAATCTAGACTGAAAAAGTGACATTACACCAGAAAAGTGGTAAAATTACACATTTCCAGAGGTAAAATTACACCTTTTTTCTGACATAAAATGTCCCAGATGTCCCAATTGTAATATTACCATGATTTTTTTTTTCTGTGTACAACAATAGAGAAATGTATTTTTTCCAAACGTATAACCTCTTGTACACTTTTTCGACTGAGTAGTCCGTGATCACTGAAATGTTTTTTTTTTACGGTCATACTTTTCCAACAACCGTCAAGTTAAATAGATTTTGTTTTGCCATATTTTCATCTAATTTACGGATTCTCACATAAAAAAAACCTTTTTATTTATTTTAAAGAACTTGCTTGCATGTTCATTTCCTACCGTCATCAGGAGTGTTTGCATTGTGTCTGGTACAGGGATGCCAGATACACAGATTTGTCTGTGTTTCACAGACATTTGAGCTCGTGTCAGACATTTTTTGAGGTACACAGACTTTTTAAAAACTTCATTAAATTGTTATTTTGTTAAAATATCAATCGAAACTTATTTCGTTAGTCTTCAAATGCTTAAAAACACATTTTTTGATAGATTTCTATGACTGTAAATTGATTTATTTGAATTTTAGACAAAGACACAGACATACACAGACTTTTTCACAGACATTTTAAAAAATCATGTGGCATCCCTGGTCTGGTAGTGAGATTGGATCATACAAAGATACTACTTTTCAGCACTGTTTTCTGGTAAGGAAAAGTAGGCCGTTTCGTCTCTCCAGAAGTTGAAAAGAGGACAGTTTCACAACGGAAGTGCAAAAAGTTCATTACAGCACTTATTTGAATGACGAAATGATTATTTTTTTAGCACTTGTGACGAAAGGATTTTTTCGACATTGACGTTTTTCAAAAAAAATCTATTCAAAAGAGTTTTTTGCAACTCGTTGTTAAACCTGATTTTTTCAACACTAGTCGCATTCATTGAAATCAGCAGATCCTCGTTGGATAAATTTACGATTGAATTATGACTGAATTATTTTGCAACTTGTTTCAAAAACTTCTATTATTTCTCTTTTTATTTAAGGGGTTACATTCATGTAGAAAATCACAAAATTTTTATATTACAGAAAATTTATTGAATCCACTAAAAGATGATTTTCAATCAGTCCTGAAAGTTTCATGATGTTATTGCATGATTAAACTGAGTTAGAGACGATTTTGAGCTCAACATTTTGACGTGCGCAAAGCGGACTGTCAAACTTTGTGAGCGTTTTTCTCGAAAGACCGAGTTGATTAACGGGTGCCTCGATATCTCGAGATGGGATGGACCAAGTTGGCTAAAATTTGGGGTGAAGACTCCCAAGACATATCCCGTGTGCATGACGAAGCCCGATTTGAAAACTTTGCTTTTGAAAATACAAAAATCTTAAAGTTGCTATGCTGCAGACATAACCATGATTGCACAAACTTAGCAGGGTATATTTTCAAATCATTGCAGAAAAGATTATCAAAATATACTTAAAAGATGGTTTCCGCTATAATAATAATGGCTTCAGACCTCACCACCATACATCACTACACAAAAATCTCGAAAGAGAACCCTCAAACGACTTCCAAAGGAACCTGAAATTGCCGATTAATAGTCGTGGTGTCATTTTGCCTCCGGCAAATAAGTGGTTGGTAATGAAAAAGTAACCACCATCCACCGGGTGGCATCAACACCAACACTAGTGACTAAAACGAGGGAAAAAAAGTTTATTATTTTTCATGCGGAATCGAAAGTGAGCTAAAACCTAGTCAAATTTGGTTAAACTGGCATCACTGCCTCCAAAAAACTCAATTATGAAAGCATCCGCCAAGGTCGCTGGAGCTTAAGTTATGGACGGATTTACCAGTCAAGTTGTTTGGGACGGACGATTTCCAAAACAAAAACTGTTGGAAAGCAATTAAAAATAATAATTCACCAAAGAAACAAAACAATCGGTGCCAGTGACTGTTTCCCTTTCTGTCTTGGCACTTCGTGAAATACTTTCGTTACCGACTTTATGGAAGCCCCACCAAACTGTTTCATTTTCATGATTTCCCATCTTTATTGCAAGTTGTGCAACACCGCGGCGGCGGCACAACTTGAACACTTTTTTTGTTTGCCTCCGATTTTGTAACGGAGCCACGAAAATAAACCCAACTTCAATTCAATGCCAACCCCGCGGCAACTGCTTAAAAGTGACTCTAATTTCGGACGATTAAAGTCACCTGAGGCGTACCGTCGCGCGCGCTAAGCGATGTTGCATAAACGTAACGACCACAGCAAGTGTCCGGGGGAAACGGTGGCGAGGAAGAGGAAATTATACTTTCTATTTTGATTCCTTTGCTTGGTGAAGATTTCAAAGTCATTTCCTGACTGGAGTGGGGACACCGTTGACGCGATTCCGTCACCAAGAAGAGAAGTTTACTTTTGACGAGAAATAATTGTGTGTCGCCGAGTGAAGGTCGATTCTGTTTTGTGCCAAATGATGATTATTTTTGAAGTTGATAAAATGGACTGATTTTAATCCAAACTATTTCAAATTTTTTTGTGTGAGATGGTGTGTGATATTGTAGTTTCCACCTCTCCAAAAAACCGTCAAACTCCAAGCGAAACTTACATCAGGATAACGTGGAGATTTTCCCTTATCTCCTTAAAAAAAAGTCGAGAATCAACACTTCCCGTCTTCCAAATGCCTTACCCTTGTCTCTGATGAGTGGTGGAGATGGGAGCGGCCGGCAATAGATGACTGTAATGGTGTTGAGGATCTAGTCCAGGTGAAATGGTTCTATTCCTGTGAGTCTGTGTGTGAGTTTCTGTAAAGGTTTAAGTGAATGTTCCTAACCAAATTATGAGTACATTTGAACCATTGACGCAGTTTCAAGAGTTTATAGTTATTTCAACGAATAAGTTGAATTACAGGATATTTTATACTTGGACATCAATATGAAGACAGATGTTGGACATTGAAAATTGAATCAAACATCAATCTTGCATAACCACGAATCGATTGCTAGTTTAAAATGAAACAAGCCACACAACAACAACGAAATAACCCCACCTAAGCCGCCGGCGAATGTCATAATACGTGCCTCAAATCGAATAACCACTTTTCCACATCCGTAACAGAAACGCCATTCGAAAACACACACAAAGTGACACCCAAACCGGAGCCGGATGACAATCCGGCTCACACACTCACCCAAATCGACGCAATAAAAACAAACTAAACCCACACCAGCGCAGTGCCACAATGTCGAAGTTTCACTTTCAGCATCACACCAGCCAGCGAGAGTGAAATGATTGTGATGACGATCATCTTCAAAGCTAACCTAACCTAGTCAGACCAAGGCGGCCGCCACCCCGCTTACAAGTGGGTTGAAATTACGTCGCAGCAAAAGAAAGTGGAAGTGATTCAATCCAAATCAGTCAAAGCGCGCGCGAAACGAGCAACAAGGCCAAAACTAGGTCTCGCTCGCTGGGATGTGAATTCAATGCTAAATTTGGATCGCCGTAACCGGCTTTGTCTCTGCGTTTGACGTTGGCGTGACGGGAAGAGAGAGGAGATTGAGTGCGGGGAGCAACTCATCGAAATGTCACTTTGAGTCACTCAATCAGAACTCATCGCTGGAGTGAAACAGCTCATTGCCAACAAATGAGTGATGAGTAACTCATTTCTGTAATGATTTTGTATTGGAATGAGAGAGATTACTCTCAAACTAAGAGGATAATGCTCTCAACCGATTTGAGAGCAGTTTGATCCTGTTTGATTCGCTGATTCCCACTCAAAAGCGAAAATCTCACGCTGATCGTTGTGATCACTCGACCTTTAGCAATTTTGCTAACTAACTGGACACTTCAGGGTTAACCCTCTTAACAACGTAATGAGCATGAATCACTATAGATTTCACGATCGCGCTCCGTCGTCATCGCCACCACAGTCGCGTAGACAGTTCCGGAAAGGCAATTTCATCGCGGCTCAGAGATTCCGCCGAATTAAAAGTGAAATTCCGGACGCTGTTGTGTAACACACCTGGCAGAGTGAATGAAAAAAAAAGAGACGCCCCAGTGAAAATGAAAGTTTTTTTTTTGTGGACCTGCCGGCGAGAGATTTCGGCAAGCTATGTGAAGTGTGGATCATCGCGAGCGTGGAATTTGAAGCATAATTCGGTGCGTGGAACGATCGAGCGATGTTTGATAATGATAATTTATGCTGCGTGGAACGCATTCAGAGGGCACTCGGCACGCTGATGTAACAGTTTGAAATTGTTTGGGTTTGGCGATGATAAGCGGAGAGAAATGGGTTTCGTTTCAAAGAGCAAGGTGAATCGTTTTATTCGAGACGTTTCGTAATCGGTGGAAACTTAATTAAAGCGAGAGATTTTACAGTTTCAAAACTAATTGCATGGTTTAAACATGCTTTTACATTTTAATGCTCTAAATAAAACATTTAATTTAAGATAACCAAGTATTTAAGATTCAAAACATTAAAGTTGTAAAACAGCATTATTTCCAAATATATGATATGATAGAAGGCCAGGATGATATGGTGGGAATCGAACCCGCACCCCATAGCAACTTAGGGATCGGTAGCCGAAGCCGCTAAACACTGCGCCACGAGGTTTATAGATGATCCCTACAAATTATCTGTAATTTTATGTTAAGTTTTGAACGATTGTCCATTTAATGTCTCTCGTGCTCATGCTCAGGCCTGCAAAATGTTTCCAACCCAGCGTACACATGAAGCAAACCAAAATGTCAGTTCACTGCAAGCATCTGACTGTAAGCCTACTGTGTCCGTTCAACCACTGCCACCTGACTCGTGCCGGTCGGCTGCTGGAGAATGAGAGACGTGAAAAAATGAGCTACACCCACTCAATTCGTGTCGTATGACTGACTCGTAAAATCCTCTCTAAACACTATTTTGACCATTTTTAAACAATTGAATGGTTTTAGACTGTGCAAAACACTTAAACAACCATAACTTATATTCAAAATTACATTTCCACGCACAAATACCAACTTTTTGTGTAAAAACTTGTTTCTTTATGTGTGTGCGTGCAACGTCGAATGAGCGTTGGTCGACTACTGCCTCGCATTGCAGCTGCTCAGTGAGCTAGGGCACTCACGACAGAGTTGGGTTTGTTTATGTCACGGTTTTGCGGTTCAGTGAATGGATCTGAAAAAATCGTGTATGCGTCGCCGATTTTCGCGTCAGGACCCCTGACATTTTCAGCTCTGCTCATGCTCAGTTTTGAACGATGTTCCATTTAATCTTCAAATTGACGCCTCTGTGCTCTCTTGTGCAAACTAGATAGGAAAACCAGCAAGGTTCAGTAGAGCTCAGAGGCATCGAAATGTTAACAAAGCTTACAATTTATATAGGTAAAATATGCCTTTTTTATTGTCATTGTTTACTTTTTTGTGCTCATATTTTTGACAAAATAAGAAAGAATCATTTATTTTGAGTTTTATTTGGAAAGGTCTTAAAAAAACTCTAGAATTATGTAAGGTTTGTGTACAGATTGAAAGAAATTATTTTAAATCAAAATCGTGTCATCAATGTTTGACAGAATGCTTAATACGAATCCAAAAATGTAATTTTCAGAATGAATCACCTTTAATGTCCAATAAAAAACGTATTATTTATTTTAAAGTACCAAGCGTCTCCAAGTTTCGAGGTAACGCATGGTATTTGTTGTATTGAAAGTATGTTTTCAAAACTGAATGATCCAATCATCTTTCAAGATCAAGCCAAAGCCACTCTCCCTCTCATTGTGACAACCTGATGATCACACGACCATCGACCATCCCTCATTCGCTCACAACAAATCTCACTTTTACTTGAACCAACTTGTGCGCGCCGCCCTCTGTACACACTTACACTCACGACTCGCCAACTTCGATGACGCGCGTGATCGTGAAATACGCGAAAATGATGCAAACCTGTGCAATGCAACTTCTCTTTCACCCTTTCACTGTCCCTTTCGCCCAATTTTGTATGGTGTTTGTGTTTGTGTGCACCGGCGATCAAGCAAAAAGCAAAAAAAAAAGGTGAACCACGCAAAAGTGCATGCTGTATGTGACCCACTTTGGAGGTGCCCATTTTGTGCCGTCGTCGTTGTTCATCATTGACCCGATTTTTATGGCGCGCACTTTTATATTGTACAAAAATCGGTCTCTCTTTCACTCTTGAACAAATCCACGCGACTACCACCAGCAGCCAGCATCATCACCGGGTACCGGCTTCGAACGTCGTGGTCGTGAGTTCGAAAGTTGTCCAAGTCCATGGTACTACCACCATGTTTTGTTTTCATTTTCATTTTTTTATGTGTTGCTGTTGTTGTTATTGCTTCAAGTGGGAATCGCGTGCGTTTATGTTTGTGTGCTTGCTCTTGTGTCGAGCACGCGTCACACGCACTTTTCGAGTTTTTTTTTTTTTTCGCGCGATTATCGCTTTTGCCTTTTTCACCTTCTTTTCCTTTTGCTACTCCCACGCACCCGGTGACAGCATGGTCGCAAACACACACACGCTAAACTTGAAATGCAGAACTAAAGCTTATTTGTGGTGGTGGCGCTATCAGTGTTTTGATGCGCGTTTTTCAAGCGGGTGTACCACCATCACATTACGTTACACACTGTGGTAGCACACACTTGCATTATACTAGCTTTGGGCTGTGTAATTACCGTGAATAATTAATCAAGTTGCTGGCGCTAGGACGCGCTGATAAGCTTGCATGTCACGAGTGATGGACTGGCAGTGAAAGAGAGATGGGTTTTGGGAGATCGGAGGTGCTTGGTGGAATGGGGAGGAAATTTTGACTTTTGGATGAAAATTTGAATCGAGTTTGTCTCAAAATAAGTATGATTATTTTTAGGGATGGATTTAATAGAAAAAGTTATTTAATTCGTCTTTAAAGGGGTTTCGGTTCGGTTCGGTCTTTTTATCCCAAAATATCTCATGACGGGGTTGAATCCACAACATCTCCTTCAAGCAACACGGGATTAATATTATTTGGGTTAGTAGGATAAGGTATTGGCTTTTCGATGCCTCCCCAGCTACGATGCTATGGGGAGGACTTTCATAATAGACCAGTTCGAGAACCGATGCTATGGAAAGACCTTTCTGGTTATCACACAAAAACACTCGCTGACAGTTATTTCAATACCTAATAGATAGAAATTTTGCTCCACTATAAATTCGACGATCCTAAAAAGTCAGCGTGTCTTCCAGTAATCAATTATATAGAAATGACTTTTTCACCGTAAAAATTAAACAACTTATTCGATTTTTTTTAATTTACACGACGCCGTGCCCTCCAAACAACGGTTATATAGGAAGGGCTTTTAAAATCTCGAAACAATGAATGAAGATTACAAAAGCACCAAAAACACCAATTACCCAACAAAAATTACGATCAAGACACGAATAATTCTGTAAAGTAAGCGCGTGGCCTCACCGCATACAATCGACTGAAGCAGAAAACACAGTTAAACCTCTGTTTTTTTTAGTACAGCCTTTCGATCAACGATGATAAAGGAAGAACTGATATTATCATTGCAAGCAAGAAAAAAAAGGACACCCAAAACACGATCGATCCTGTCAAGCAACCACGTTACTCCACCGCTCGTCACCGACACACACAAATCACGACAAAAATGCGACACAAAGGGGAACACAAAAAAATCAATTTTCACTCCGAATAATTATTTTACGCTCCCGTTGCCAATTATGCACTCAATGATGCCAAGATCGTCTAGTTTAGTGACTAACTTGTTCTGAAGATACCCGAATGTTTGTATAGGACTTCGAATGATGGAATCATGAACAAAACTTTGTTTTTTCTTCTTTTCTATTTTTTTTGTTTTTAAAGTCAAATCCGTGTTCTGCGACCCCAATTAAGTCTAAATTAAATAATGGATTGTCATGGATTCAAACATTCTGAATCACTTCAGAGAAGTTTGATTTCCATCTGTTTCCAACGAGAAAGTTAAGGAAATATAAATTCATCAAACACACACACAAACATTTGTAAAAAAATGGGTTTTCTTATTTAAAGCAATTTGAAACTTAAATTAATACATTTTCGGACTTGAGTGATTAATAAGTTAAATGTTTCTTAAACGCAAATTAATGTTGATGTTTTTTTTTACAAAATATATGTCTTTTTCAACTTTTTTATGAACAAAAAAAAAATACTAAAACGTTTCAACCATTGCTTTATATCATAATTGATTTTCAAATTCTACCATATTTACATTTCTAGAGTTTTTTTTAAGATCATTTAAGCTTGTGTTTCATATATTTATAGGACATATTTAAAAAAAAAACTCTAGATTTGGAAGCTTTTTTGGAAAGTGTGTTTTCTAACCAAAACAATTTATCAGCTATGTAGAAATCTGTTACTCTTAATTTTTTATATGCAATTGAAAAACAATATGCTAACGACACTACGGTAGAGGACCCAGAAATCGCCCACTTTATAGTGGCAATCTAGGAAATTTGATGAGAATTTGATGACAATTTATGGTTTTTGGTTCTATTTGTTGTAGAACGTTGATAAACTATTTGATTTTAAATTTCCACAAGGTTTTTATCATTTACATGTTCATTTGTGATAAAATTTTGCGTTTTAATAAAGTGCTCTGAAGAGCCTATTTTCGCCCCCCTAAATCCAATTTTCGCCCACCCTTAGAACCAGTTTTCGCCCACGACAAAAATCAAGAAATCAAATGAAATTATGTCACAAAGCTAAGCAAATATGGTCTCCTATTCATACACAACATGTTCCCGAAGCTAAATTTCATTGATCGTACATATTATAAATTGAGGTTCAAAAAATCCTAGGAGTTTTTTTTTTTTCAGATATCCTACTTATTTCGAGATTCTCTGTCTATTATAACTAAAACCAAAACATGTTCTCACTCCCACTAAAAAAAATATGACTGAATCAAAATTTGTGATAGAACTCATGTGTCCCTGTTCAGTGAACAGTGTTCACCCAAGATAAGGGCACACAGTTACAATTAGCTCCATGTTGTTGTTGATTTTGTAAGGAAAGCTTTAACCCTATGGGTCATTTGCTCCCGAATTAACTCAATATAAAACATCGAGTACCTCTTAATAAAAATATTAAAGCACATGTGTAACTTCTTCTCCATTTTCTGCTTAATTTGTTCTCCTATGTACCAGTAAACTTTCACAACATTTGAACCAAAACCCCTTATGAATGAAAGTAATTAAAATGATTATCTAACCTTTAAAAATAATCTAGAATGTTCCAAATATATTTTCAAGCACATTTCGCTGCGATTAGAAAAGTTTTTATGGTAAACGAAAACTGGTTCTAGATAAAATCTTAAAACACAATAGGGTAATTCTCTACCAACTCACACGAAATCGGGAAAAGTTGCCCCGACCCCTCTTCGATTTGTGTGAAACTTTGTCCTAAGGGGTAACTTTTGTCCCTGATCACGAATCCGAGGTCCGTTTTTTGATATCTCGTGACGGAGGGGCGGTACGACCCCTTCCATTTTTGAACATGCGAAAAAAGAGGTGTTTTTCAACAATTTGCAGCCTGAAACGGTGATGAGATAGAAATTTGGTGTCAAAGGGACTTTTATGTAAAATTAGACGCCCGATTTGATGGCGTACTCAGAATTCCGAATAAACGTATTTTTCGTCGAAAAAAACACTAAAAAAGTTTTAAAAATTCTCCCATTTTCCGTTACTCGACTGTAAAAAATTTTGGAACATGTCATTTTATGGGAAATTTAATGTACTTTTCGAATCTACATTGTCCCAGAAGGGTCATTTTTTCATTTAGAACAAAATTTTTCATTTTAAAATTTCGTGTTTTTTCTAACTTTGCAGGGTTATTTTTTAGAGTGTAACAATGTTGTACAAAGTTGTAGAGCAGACAATTACAAAAATTTTGATATATAGACATAAGGGGTTTGCTTATAAACATCACGAGTTATCGTGATTTTACGAAAAAAAGTTTTGAAAAAGTTACTTTTTGCGTTTCTCTTTGTTTCGTCGTCCGTGTCTGTCGCGAGTGACCATGAATGGCCATGATCGATGACGACCAACTTTTTCAAAACTTTTTTTTCGTAAAATCGCGATAACTCGTGATGTTTATAAGCAAACCCCTTATGTCTATATATCAAAATTTTTGTAATTGTCTGCTCTACAACTTTGTAGAACATTGTTACACTCTAAAAAATAACCCTGCAAAGTTAGAAAAAACACGAAATTTTAAAATGAAAAATTTTGTTCTAAATGAAAAAATGACCCTTCTGGGACAATGTAGATTCGAAAAGTACATTAAATTTCCCATAAAATGACATGTTCCAAAATTTTTTACAGTCGAGTAACGGAAAATGGGAGAATTTTTAAAACTTTTTTAGTGTTTTTTTCGATGAAAAATACGTTTATTCGGAATTCTGAGTACGCCATCAAATCGGGCGTCTAATTTCATATAAAAGTCCCTTTGACACCAAATTTCTATCTCATCACCGTTTCAGGCTGCAAATTATTGAAAAACACCTCTTTTTTCACATGTTCAAAAATGGAAGGGGTCGTACCGCCCCTCCGTCACGAGATATCAAAAAAAGGACCTCGGATTCGTGATCAGGGACAAAAGTTACCCCTTAGGACAAAGTTTCACGCAAATCGAAGAGGGGTCGGGGCAACTGCTGTGTGAGTTGGCGGAGAATTACCCAATACTAGATTTCGCCCTGGTCGAAAATTGGATCGAATATTTTTTCATGACCCCAGAAATCGCCCACTTTATTTTATTAAAATAACCTTTGGTAAACGTTTAAAACAGGTAAATCACTAGATTTTCATAAAATTCAGACATACAGTGAACTAATGAATTATTCATTCACATTATTTTCGGACATTCCCTCATTAACATTATTACCCGCTGTAGTCTAAATTGACAAAAATATGGCGGCTGCAGTAAGGCTTTTTTTGAAAAGCTTATAAAAACTTAATAAACAATATTAATTCATTAGGAAAGTTTCAACTAGTACTGCATACTAAATTCATCCACTGCATAATAAATTCATCCAAAAAACGGTATGAGTTTGCTAAATACAGATTAAATCCAGTAGGTGGGCGAAAACTGGAGCAGGGCGAAAACTGGGTCCTCTACCCTATTAAAGTTTGCCCGAGAATCAATTTGTAACAATACATTGAATAATGTTTATGCATATATTTTTATTTAAAAAAAAATCTTTTAAATTTCTGTAACAAATTTGTAGCTTTAGACAATAGTTTGAAATAGACGTCAAGTTTCATGAATTTATTTTTCATAAATTCATTGACATTTCCCATTTTAGTGATAATGAAAAATTTAAAAATGCTTTTTAGATTTCAAAATAATTGTTCTTGAAATTTGAATTATTTGATTTCTTTTCTTCCCCCCTTGAATCGATTCGAGCCCTTTTGAAATAAAAGTCGTGATTTTAAAACCAAATACTACTCGAGTTTTCTCTTCACATTAAACATTCGATCATCATTTTCCAAGATATCATTGATTGCAAATTGAGGATCGTATAAGTAGCACTTAGAAAAACTCATTTTTCGTATCTTTACCTTGATAACGTCATGATTCGAATTCCCGGACGATTCGAAACCCGGACACTTAATCTTGTTTTATAAAATTATTTGGATATAAGTTCGCATTATGATTGTCAAAACTGTGTTATTTGATGAATTCCAACATCAACTTTTATTTAAAGTTAATTTGAACGCTGTAGTTAATGCCAAAACAATTAAACACAGTAAAATTATAAGTTTATCAAAAATGCGAAACATTTCACTTGAAATATTTCATAGGCGTTCGAAGCACCGGGAAGGCAAAGCAGAAATTTATGGTTTCGATTTCCTTAAATTCCAGCTAATTTTTATATAAACTATCGATAGTTTTGATGTTAACAGCTTATTTGAGATCTAAAGAATGCAATTCACTAACATATCAGTCCAAATTTGTGCGATTCATAAGTAAAATCGAGTGTCCGGAATTCGAAGCAAAAGTGTCCGGATTTCGAATCAGCTTTTATCAGTGTCCGGAATTCGAAGCAAAACAAGTTATTTTAATACTAAAATTCTGATGAAAAATTGTTAGAAAAGGCGTAATTTGCATACATTCTCTTAAAACTGACTGTTTATACTACATCCTCATGATATTTCTACATTTCCAACTTAATACATGATTTTTTGCCAGCTATAACAAAAATGATATGCTACTAAGTGTCAGGATTTCGAATCATAACGTTATTTAATTCTTTGTAAATCCATAATTTATCAACCAATGGTCGGATCAGCAATGTGCAAGAAAGAATATTGAAGAGAGTATTCTCAGCCTTCATAGATATTTGTTCCAGATTGAATCAGGACGGAAACCATCTTAACGAAATTAAAAAAAAACATTCTTCTGGAAATTTCAGTTTAAAAATGGCTGTAACTCAAAAATAGTTCATTTTATCAAGAAAATCATAAGAGTCCTTTTTGATTTCAAAACTAAATAATAAATAACCAAAAAAAAATTTATCAAGAAAATCATAAGAGTCCTTTTTGATTTCAAAACCAAATAATAAATAACCAAAAATGATTTAAAGAAGCTTTTCCGAGTGAATTTCAAAATATTTTCCGGAAATCGTTTTTTTTTTTCAAAAATTCAAATTCAAAGCTAATTCTCGGGAAATTTGTAAATTTTCCCTGGAATTCCCGAAATTCAAGCGGAAGTATACATTTTCTTAAATTTTTGAAACTTTTTTTGAAAATGCTCTGAAAAAATAATAAATGAACAAACTCAACATAATTTTGTTAAATTAAATGTATTGTTTGGAAAAATTAGATTATCAGAAATTATTATTTCGGATAATATTAATTTATTAATGCTTAATGATTATTAAATTATTATAATTAGGATAGCTTTTAACAGATTGATGTTATATCATCAAAACAATATTAACTCCTTACCTCCAAATTAAAATAGAGATTTTTTCTACATTTTTGTTTACCATGATCAAATGAGATGCAAATCGAATTTGGGCAAAAAGAATTAATTCAATTGGTTGAATACCTAGTACTAAAGAAATTACAATTTGAAATAAAATAATTATGAAGCACTGGTGCAACTACAGGTGTTAGAGGGTTAAATGTGAAAAAATAGAAGACTTTTTGTGGAATGATGTTAATTTATCGTATAATTTAAATCATGTTGCATAATAATACAAAAAAAATCATTGAAAAATTACTTTCTATTGTTTGTTCCAAAAAAAATGCAAAAATACATTCAAAGCTTGCTTCAAATATTTGAAAACATTGGATTGTTTGGAGTAAAACCAACACTTAAAAGCTTTACCATTTGTTCAAGAGCTGAAACCAGTATTTGTCATGAAAAACATAATTTCTGCATGTTTTTTTTCTCATTTCAATAAACTGGTCACAGAGGAAAGTTTAAAATTTCTCATCAAAAAATACCAAAACACATTTTCTTGTAGTTGAATGATTTTTTTATATGCAGTCAAGCTGTTACTTGATCTTCACACTTATTTAAACCGGGAAATTAGCTGAAAATTTCCCGTTTCCCGGGAAATTTGTAACCCCGGAAAATTGGACGCTCTAATTACACCAAATCGATAAGGAAATTCTTTCTCGAGATACAGGTTTTCCTATTCCTGTTTGAAATTTGAGGATTAAGTATTTTTTTTTACAATCCTTTAATCCATAACCAATTCCACCTGTCACAATCCCCGAAAAAAAACACGAATCACCTTCGTCACGTTCCCAAATCACAACCCCTCTGTGCTTCGTATAAATTGTACAGAATAATTTCCTGCGTCGCACAAATCAATACCACAACAACCAACCTCAAAAGCTAACGGACACATCTCTCGCACAGAGCCATTCACGCGGGGCAATGATTGACGTGTCGATTTAACTCTCAAAACGAACACAACCATCAAACGAATGAAGAAAAAAAGTGTGTGTTGTTGTGCTTATTGAACAGTGAAATTACCTTACCGTGTGTGTTTGATTGATTTAATTCGTGAATTTTCATGTGATTACACTTGAGTGAATTTAAGAAACATTTAATGTTGTTTTTTTGGTTCAATTGTAAATTTATTATTTTTAACTTTAACATAATTTTCAACTGTGCTGATGGTTTTAATGATAGATATTGGCTGTCAGCAATCAATTTTGAATATTTTTATTTATTTCTCCATGTCGTTGTGTGTTTCACCACTCCAAAACCCAGCTCGGGTTGATGATGGTGGTGTGATTATGGTTCAGATAATTTTATTAATTGCCTGCCAAAGCGCCATCGGCCACCGGCGAACGAGTTCATACCTATTTTCCGGGTAATTTTCATCGTACACATTTTTTCTTCTTTTCTAACCTCTTCTTCCAATTACTGTCAGTGGATGCGCCGCACCTGCCTAATTCAACAGGTAATTCAAGCGAGCCTTTTTTCCTATACAGCGATAAAAGTGATTTGTCAGCGCCTCATTACGGAAAATTGTCGAATTTGAGTGAGCCAATCATCGATAGGCGAAGCTAATCAATTGAGGAGCTGTTGTAATAAAAAACCTATTTGTTTGGATTGTCTGGCAACCCTGAACATTTAAATAAAGTTTAAAACTTAGTCATCAATATATTACTTAACATGGTGAAATACTTTGATTACTAATTCTTGTACTCTTTTCTTCTCCCACTCTCTCTCGTTCAGGCTTGGCCCATGTGAACTTCCGCTGTCAGACCAGTGGCTCGTCCATAGCCAGCTCACCTCCTCCCAGCAGTCGCAGTCCTCGCAGTCGCAGTCACAATACTCGTCGTCGTCGCAAACAGCAGCAACGCAGCAGCAGCAACATTCCAGCAGTGGCGGCAGCAGCGGCAGTTCAGCATCACATCAGCATCTGCAGCCGAAAATAATGAACGCGGTCGTCCCAGCCGTGTCGGTTCCGGCAGCCAGCAAAAAGATTCGTAGAAAACCAGATACCAAGGTGAGCCATTTTTGAATTCCTCCAGATAATTGAAGTAACAAAAAAGTTTTTTTTAAGAAAGTCGTTGATTTTGTTCACATGGAGTATTTATTTTTAAATTTATCAAAATGTATTTATATTTTTTTAAATATAAAAACTTGAAAGTTGACCAAGTTTCACATGCTTTTCTGGGAAAAATGTTCAACCCTCTAAAAGCCATTTTTTAGATTTTTTTTTATTTTCCCGTGTTCAGGAGATCAATTTGGGCCATTTTTGTTCTATTTATTTTGGGAACAATGTTGTCAGTTTTGAAAGCATTTACAACAAAATCCAAAATAAATGTAGACGATTTTGAAAAAATTCAATGTTGTCGAATTCAACAACTCAGAGTTACCGGATTTGCTTACAGGATTTCTATCCGTGTAGAGTCGGGGTTGGATTGTAGCGGGTTGAACAATGTTAAAATATATTATACATAATCTGTCATTAGTGAGATTAAAACATAGATCTTACTAAAAAATAACCATAACTTGATGTAAAATACAGTTAATTTTGGATCCCCATTTAAATCCATGTGCAAGATCAAAATAAATATTTTGCGAGAAATGCTGCAATTATTCAAGGAATCATCGTGCCGCTTGGTTCGATGGATGGAATCAAGCAAAACAATGTTAATAGGCCGATGTGGATTTGTAAACAACTGGCTATCCTGCTCACGTCAGTTAAGGTTTACATCTGTGATCAGCAGGATTGACTGTTGTTCACAAATCTACATTGGCCCATTTAAATTGTTTTGCTTGAATTATTAGTCAAAATCTTGATTAACAAAATGCTTTAAACAAAAACAAAAAAAAAATAGTTTGTTTTATGTATTTTTTGAGAAGCACTAATTTTTGATACACCTTAAAGACTTTGGACTTTAAAGTGAACGATTGAAATTTTTTGGAACAAAAAATTAAACACTCTGCAATCAAATTGTAATTTTGTCCTATAGTGCGGACAAAATAGATTAAAAATGCATTTAAAAAACTTTAACTGCAAATTTTGAATACATGGCAACACTGTCAAAATATGGCGAACATGATGATGATCTATGTCAAACGCGTGGTTGCTTGGTTTTGAATGATCCAAATACTTAAAAAAATATTTGGCAATAAATTTCGTCGATGCAAATATTTTTGAAAGATCATACAAACATGTTGAAACCATGGTTTACATTTTTTATTGCATTGAACCATCCTTGTCTTTGGTCAGATTCAAGTGATCATAGCTTTAAAAAAATGCTCGGGCCTAACTTTAAAATGATAATAAAATTGACACAAAAGAAAACTAATTCTATGATACCTACAATTTGAATCTCCTTATTTTTAATCATTTTAATTTACCGCAATTTTGTTGGAAATCACATTTTTAATGTTTTGCCTTTCTTACAAAAGAAAGGTTTAAGGTTTGCTTTTGGAAAAAAAACACTTTTCTCAGAAATCTTAAAAAAAACGTGCGCGGCGAGCAGTCGTCCCAGAAAAAATTCTATTACTAAAATGAAGGTTTAAATGCGCTCTTTCGATTGAATTTTGGCCCTAAACCCGGAACTCAAAGTATGATTTTTAAGAGTTCTTTTTCTGAAATACTTGAGCGATGTCTGTATCCGCTCTTAAAAATTTGTGTCTTCCATCATTGGAAAACTGCTCGTAAAACCCACAATTTTTATATTTCAGATTTGTAGCCATGGGGTCGGAGACGAACATTTTATTTTTCGATTCACAATTTTCGACCAATAAATGTGGTCAAAGCCATTTTTAGAGGTATTTTTTGGACTATTTTACAGATAACACTATCAAATTACAAGAATTCAGTTTCAAACAAAAAGCCATTCGAAAACATGCGCCATAAACTGCTTGGGCCCAAAATTTGAAGCTTTTCCAAAATGTATTATTTCCAGAGATATAGCCATTTTAGTGTTTTTCGTCTTATTTTTACCCTATTTTTTCTATTAAATTTTCGGTTTTATACAGAATCATATACATATATCATATCCCGGCACGTTCTCGCTCGGAAGATCGACAAGTCGTCAAGTCGAAGCATAAACGCCAGCACATTTACGCTTGCGCGTTTTACGCTGCGCGTGAAAGTGTTCTTTTTGGCTTCTCATAATAGATCGACAAAGTGCAATAGCGATACATATTTTTTTAAGTTAATCATAGACTAACATTAAAGACTGAGTACCCTTTATATTTTTCTAATAATGTCAATCCAATATGTTTTTCTTAATTAAATTTTAATACCTTGCGACCCATAATGTACCTCTGAAATTTAAAAAAAATGGTATTCGAGGTTTAGCCTAAAAATATTCGAAGCATTAGGTCAAATTCTCACTGGGTGGTATCATTTTGTTTCTGAAAAATTAGTTGCACCAATATATTGGTCGGAATTTCATCATTTTGTAAAAAAGGCACTATTTCACATCTGGTGATATTAAATCGGGTTTTATTTTCTAAACACTAAAAAAGTTATAAAAACTCTGCCACTCTGGCAAGAGGAGGATAAGGCGGGAATCGAACCCGCGCCCCATAGCAACTTAGGGATCGGCAGCCGAAGCCGCTAACCACTGCGCCACGAGGCCCTCAAATAGCAAGCCATAATTTTAACATTTTCATGGAAAGACTGTTTTAAAATGTACTAGTTCAGGTGTTTTGCAATCATTAGTTTTAGAAAAAAATGTATGAAATGCATTTCAAATTGAATTCAGCTGATTGCAGTTCAATTTCCATTGAAATTTTGAATTTGCAAAACAATAATTGTACTTGCTGATTAAAAGTTGAAGTCATTTTTAGATAGAAATAAAAATTAAACTCCAATATCATAAAAATGCATACATGCACCAAGTTGCATTCAAAACCAGCGATTAAGCTATACTCTCACCAAAATACTGTCAAGGGTACTTAACCCCAAAACATTACCGAAACGTATATGACAGTTTGGCATAATTGGGTCCTAAAATTAAGCCTAAAATTGTGATATTATTGTTCACAACGATAAAGCTTATTTTTTCTGAGTACAATGACGCTTTGAATGTCCGCAAAGCTTTAAAATAGATGTTTAAATCAATTAAAACAAAATAACTTGGCGGCCTTTCTTGACAGAAAAGGTCCTACTTGATAGCTCGTTGCAAGGAGACCATAGTTGATCAATCGAAAAAATGTAGACTTGTCGTTATGTTTTGTTCTTTTTTTTTTTTTTTTGCATGGAAGTTAAAAAAAAGTGATCAGAAATGGCATTTAATAGTGTCATTAAAATTGAAGCATGGAAGTTAAAAAAAGTGATCAGAAATGGCATTTAATAGTGTCATTAAAATTGAAACAGGGCTTTAGTACCTAATTCTGAGTGCCGGATCAATATTGAATAAAATTTAAGGGGCATCATTCCAGATCAGTCATTTGGCGGCCATGTTTGTTTTAGAAAAAAACATTGATCCAGAATGTATCAATCAAAAAATGGTTTTCTGTGAGTTGTTAGTAGAAGCATTTTACATATCATGATTATTTTTTTATTTCAATTTACTATTTCTGAATCATGAATTCAGAACCATCATTGACAGTCATTGCCCCAAAAGTGAAGGACACCTTCTACGACCATAAGTCATTCCAAGTGTAGGAGTGGTCTCCACGCCATAAGTACAAACAACACACCAAACCAAGCCTGCTCCGGTGGAATCACTGGCGGCGGTTGGACTCGCAATCCAAAGGTCGTTAGTTCGAATCCTGGAGTGGAAGGTTCCTTGGTGTAAAAATAGGTTTGGGTGCTCTCCCCACTCAAGCATTTGGACTCCTAGGTTCGAGCAAAAACTTGCAACAGAGACCACAAAAGACTCGGGGGTCGTGAAAGTTGATTGATGGTTTGATTTTTTTTTTATTTTGATAAATATAGTTGGACAATTATCAAATTTTCCTAGGGTGCTCAAAACTATTCCCTTGAAAACGTGAGAACCTAACTCGATCTTAAAAAAAACGCCACTGAGAATTTTCCAAAGTGTGTAGTACTAGATCTCTCAAACCAAAAGTTGCCCCTGTCCAATAGCAACAACTCTTCCATAGATATCAAACTGCACCATTATTCGATAAATCAAATTACCACTTAATTTTGCGATCTGAATTACTGTGCATAGCTCAAAAAATTGCATTTGAATGACGTTAAAAATGAAAAAACAGCCATTCTAAGAAATGCTTAAGGCACCAATGTGATCCGAAAATCCGTTTCAGTTTAAGTTTGTATCCTTGAACGTAGTTTAAAAATAAGAGTAAATTTTCAGAAAAAAAATCATGAAACATTCATTAATTTCATTCAATCTTTCCCCTCCCCTCGCCAGCCCCAATCGCAGATCAACAAGTGCAACAACGAGAAACGGCGCCGCGAGCTGGAGAATGAGTACATCGAGCAGCTCGGCGAGTTCCTCCAGATCAACAAGCGGGATATGACCGCTTGCAAGCCGGACAAAGCAGCGATCCTTAGTGAAGTGGTGCGAACGGTAAGTTACGATTCTGAGAGAAGATACCCTCAAGTCTTATAATAACGGTGATGATTAAGGTTCCAGCTCACATCCCTCCCCGACTTACTCGCTCGACTCGTAAACCGTAAATCCTAAAAATCGTCGTCACCGTCTTTGGGCGAAATTTGTCACGTTCGGTGCATAAATTGAGCCGTTTTTATAGACTTTCGCGCACATGCACTGCATACTCCATCGTGGATTCCACTCAAAACAACTCTGTCGAATAATGTACTTCTATGGAATGGGTGCAATGTGGAATTTTATGTTTGAAAATTGTCAACATTTATTAGCAGTCTAAATGTGGTTACAACAGTTTTGTCCAATTTCCAACTCAACTCATCCCACTGTGCGCCTCCATGCAAGCGGAGTGCGGCACTAATTGCTATAAATAGCGCATCTTGTCCGCCCCTTAAATTTTCCCGATTAAACTCCCTCCGCTGCTAAACCGGAGCTTAGCGTTGTGTTGTCTAGTAGCACCTACTAGCAGCAGCAGCTCAAATCTGTCCGATTACACCACATTTTCTGCGCTAGTGAAACTGTTTTCATAACATCATAATCAAGAGTTGTAGCGCGTTTCACTTTCAACAAATGGCAGCTTCTCTGAGTCGAGTTTTAGCACTGCTACAAGCTACACTCGGTTGAACTAAACGCTGCGTTGTGGGAGGGGGAGGGCTTGGATTAGCGCAGTGCTGAATGCTGAAGTGCTTCATCGCAGTTGAGATGCATCGAAATCATGTGTGGTGGAGACTTGTACTTTTTAAGTGGCCGTGTTTACAATAGGGAAAGACAAATTGTTGCAAAAATATTGGGTTTTTCGAGTACTATGTTATGTTTGGAAAGGCTTGAAATATATTTTGTTAAAAATCTGTACTTTTTATATTGATACAAGTCATGCCTCAAAATCCATCAATTGGGTCCCAAAATAAAGCTTCAATTGCGTGTATGATTGTTCTCGAAGATAGTGCTTATTTTTAAAAGGGCCAAACATTCAATATTACGCCCTTTTGAAATGTTAGTCTTGATTCAAAATTTTTGAATATTGTGTTTTCGAGAGGATCGAAAAATTTCACGAATGTTTCATATTTTAACATTGTAAATCGGACAATTAGTTGCTGAGATATCGACGTTAGAAAATGATGGGATGTTTGGGTGAGACTTAGAAAACATCAATTTTCCTGTTTTTAAACCTTTGCATGGCAATATCTTAGCAACTAAGGGTCGTATCAACAAAGTTCAGAAAAAAAATATAGAGAATTTTCTCAGCTTTTCAAAAATATTTTTTTCAGAGGTGGGCAAACATGTGCACTAATTTAAAAAAATGAAAAACTGTAACTATTTTTAAATTTCCAAAATGCTGTAACTTGAAAACGGTGCATTTTATCAAAATTTTACTAAAGTACTTTTTGATTGCAAATTTGATTTTACATCAAAAAATTACCAATATTTCATTTTTTTTTTTTTGAAAAGTCAGTATTGATTAAAAAATTCATAACAATATTTTTTGAGTTTATCTAAAAAGTTGGCATTTGATGTCCCTAAAACATATCAAAAAATTAAAAAAAAATTAAAATAGGGTAATTCTCTACCAACTCACACGAAATCGGGAAAAGTTGCCCCGACCCCTCTTCGATTTGCGTGAAACTTTGTCCTAAGGGGTAACTTTTGTCCCTGATCACGAAACCGAGGTCCGTTTTTTGATATCTCGTGACGGAGGGGCGGTACGACCCCTTCCATTTTTGAACATGCGAAAAAAGAGGTGTTTTTCAACTATTTGCAGCCTGAAACGGTGATGAGATAGAAATTTGGTGTCAAAGGGACTTTTATGTAAAATTAGACGCCCGATTTGATGGCGTACTCAGAATTCCGAAAAAACGTATTTTTCATCGAAAAAAACACTAAAAAAGTTTTAAAAATTCTCCCATTTTCCGTTACTCGACTGTAAAAAATTTTGGAACATGTCATTTTATGGGAAATTTAATGTACTTTTCGAATCTTCATTGTCCCAGAAGGGTCATTTTTTTGTTTAGAACAAAATTTTTCATTTTAAAATTTCGTGTTTTTTCTAACTTTGCCGGGTTATTTTTTAGAGTGTAACAATGTTCCACAAAGTTGTAGAGCAGACAATTACACAAATTTTAATATATAGACATAAGGGGTTTGCTTATAAACATCACGAGTTATCGCGATTTTACGAAAAAAAGTTTTGAAAAAGTTACTTTTCGCGTTTCTCTTTGTTTCGTCGTCCGTGTCTGTCGCGGGTGACCATGAATGGCCATGATCGATGACGACCAATCAATTTATCAATTTATCAATTTATCAATTTATCAATTTATCAATTTATCAAGTTATCAATTTATCAATTTATCAATTTATCAATTTATCAATTTATCAATTTATCAATTTATCAATTTATCAATTTATCAATTTATCAATTTATCAATTTATCAATTTATCAATTTATCAATTTATCAATTTATGAATTTATGAATTTATCAATTTATCAATTTATCAATTTATCAATTTATCAATTTATCAATTTATCAATTTATCAATTTATCAATTTATCAATTTATCAATTTATCAATTTATCAATTTATCAATTTATCAATTTATCAATTTATCAATTTATCAATTTATCAATTTATCAATTTATCAATTTATCAATTTATCAATTTATCAATTTATCAATTTATCAATTTATCAATTTATCAATTTATCAATTTATCAATTTATCAATTTATCAATTTATCAATTTATCAATTTATCAATTTATCAATTTATCAATTTATCAAGTTATCAATTTATCAATTTATCAATTTATCAATTTATCAATTTATCAATTAATCAATTTATCATTTTATCAATTTATCAATTTATCAATTTATCAATTTATCAATTTATCAATTTATCAATTTATCAATTTATCAATTTATCAATTTATCAATTTATCAATTTATCAATTTATCAATTTATCAATTTATCAATTTATCAATTTATCAATTTATCAATTTATCAATTTATCAATTTATCAATTTATCAATTTATCAATTTATCAATTTATCAATTTATCAATTTATCAATTTATCAATTTATCAATTTATCAATTTATCAATTTATCAATTTATCAATTTATCAATTTATCAAGTTATCAATTTATCAATTTATCAATTTATCAATTTATCAATTTATCAATTTATCAATTTATCAATTTATCAATTTATCAATTTATCAATTTATCAATTTATCAATTTATCAATTTATCAATTTATCAATTTATCAATTTATCAATTTATCAATTTATCAATTTATCAATTTATCAATTTATCAATTTATCAATTTATCAATTTATCAATTTATGAATTTATCAATTTATCAATTTATCAATTTATCAATTTATCAATTTATCAATTTATCAATTCATCAATTTATCAATTTATCAATTTATCAATTTATCAATTTATCAATTTATCAATTGATCAATTTATCAATTTATCAATTTATCAATTTATCAATTTATCAATTTATCAATTTATCAATTTATCAATTTATCAATTTATCAATTTATCAATTTATCAATTTATCAATTTATCAATTTATCAATTTATCAATTTATCAATTTATCAATTTATCAATTTATCAATTTATCAATTTATCAATTTATCAATTTATCAATTTATCAATTTATCAATTTATCAATTTATCAATTTATCAATTTATCAATTTATTATGTTATCAATTTATCAATTTATCAATTTATCAATTTATCAATTTATCAATTTATCAATTTATCAATTTATCAATTTATCAATTTATCAATTTATCAATTTATCAATTTATCAATTTATCAATTTATCAATTTATCAATTTATCAATTTATCAATTTATCAATTTATCAATTTATTATGTTATCAATTTATCAATTTATCAATTTATCAATTTATCAATTTATCAATTTTTCAATTTATCAATTTATCAATTTATCAATTTATCAATTTATCAATTTATCAATTTATTATTTTATCAATTTATCAATTTATCAATTTATGGTAGGAAACGGTTGTTATTTTTGTACGTTGGACTGTTCAAGTCAAAAGGAAATAATTTGAAATACGACAAACATTGCAAAAAGGTTTACATCGAAAATATTTTTTTTTTATAAACCAGCTTATGCTAAAAATGATTCTGAACGCAAAGGAATGCATTTTAAATTGATTTCAGCTGATTGCACATATATTTCTATCGAAATTTTGAAGTTTTTTTTAAATGTCTTTTGCCCCCTGATATTTCGAGTAGATTTCGAAGGGATGGGAGTGACAAAACTATGAAAAATATTTTTAGTAGCCTTATGTAAAACGTCGCATGACCATATCATTGCAGTAAAATCATGGAATATGTGCGAATCGTTACCAGATTTTTGAAACAGTACAACAAAATCGGTTCAAATTATTCACGAAAACAGGTCGCATTACTTGGATTGCTATAAAATATAAAATTGGTCCTTACCGGTACCGGTAATTTGATCTGGTTCAACCATATTGGTTCAATTTCATTACCGTCATCAGGGGTGACATTGGGTCTGGGGATTGGGATTGGGTCATACAAAAATGCTGATATTTGTATGACCCAATCTCACCCCCAGACCCATTGTCACCCCTGATGACGGTACCAATATAATGATGAGATTATTTGAAAATGTTCGACACGTCGCATTACATGGTTTGTTGTAAAAACACGGAATCGGTTTAAACCGGTACCGGTTGTTTGAACCGGTTTCACTGAATCGGTTCATATTCAGTACCAATAGATTGTAGAGATTATTTGAAAATTGTTGACACGTCGCACTACATGGTTTGCTGTAAAAACACGGAATCGATTCAAACCGGTACCGGTTATATGAACCGGTTCAACTGAATCGGTTCAAAATTATCACGAAAAGATTGTTGAGATTATTTGAAGAGTTTCGACACGTCGCATGGCATGATTTGCAGTAAAAACTTGGAATCCGTTCAATCCGGTACCGGTTATTTGAACCGGTTCATTTGAATCGGTTCAAATTTATCACGAAAAGATTGTTGAGATTATTTGAAGAGTTTTGACACGTCGCAAGGAATGATTTGCAGTAAAAACACTGAATCGGTTCAGACCGGTACCGGTTATTTTAACCGGTTCAACTGAATCGGTTCAAATTTATCACGAAAAGATTGTTGAGCTAATTTGAAGAGTTTTGACAAGTCGCAAGGCGTGATTTGCAGTAAAAACACTGAATCGGTTCAGACCGGTACCGGTTATTTGAACCGGTTCAACTGAATCGGTTCATATATATCATGAAAAGATTGTTGAGCTAATTTGAAGAGTTTTGACACGTCGCATGACATGGTTAGTGATACAACCCCGGAATCGGTTCAACCGGTACCGGTTATTTGAACCGGTTCAACCGAATCAGGTTGAATTGCTCATATATCGATTCCTTGAATAATTTCATGAATTTTGATATGTCGCATGACCATATTTCTTCAAAATTTGGCTTTATAGTTCAAATGAATATTACTTTTGTAAAAATAGTTACGATAACTATTTTTTTAAAATTGTTAAAATATGTTTAACATGTTTTAAATATTTTTCCCTTAAAGTAGAGGTTCTCCCCTTTCCAAAAACCTATATAAGTTGGTATTTTGGGTTATTTTACGATGTGCTCTGAGCCCTTGAATTCCATGTAACGCTGTTTTTTTTTCCTTTGGCCCCTCCCCCCGGGAACCCGCCCCCCTAAACCACCATATTAAATATTTTTATCTTAAAGTTGATTAATTTTCAAATCCAATGGTATATATGAAGTTGATATTTCATGTAATTTTCACCAAGTTACAGCTTTTTGAAAATCCATGTAACGCTAAAATGGGGCTTAGTAACTTGACTGTTAATACAAATCAATGTATCTAAAAAAATCTTCGTGGTAAAAACGTTTAAGGGGTCCTTTTCAAATATCCGTGACCTAGAAAATATTTTACCACGTAATTTTGGATTTATTTGCATTTTTAATTTTTTTATACATTTAAAAGGAGGCGCTCGATACTTCTTGCATCTTCACCTAAAACAAAGCTTTATGAATGGTCGTGTGCCTCCGTGAAAATATATGAAAAAACTTGAGTTGGATAAAAAACAAAAATCCACAGAATAAATATTTTCTAGGTCACAGATATTTTTTTACCTTGAAATTCTGTCCTATCCTGAAATCTTGAGATTTGTTCAACGATAATTTGCAACAATATCAAAATAGTTTGCCTATTTTCAACATTCTCAGACACTTTTAATTTTTTGTACAAAGTCATAAACAAAATGCGCATGTTGAGTTCCAAGTAATAGATTGTTATAATCGTTGAATATTTGTTGGAAGAGTTATCCTGTCAGTAATTTTTTTGTTTTCGATTTCTATAAATAGCGATTATTATTTATATTTTTTTATGTACCTCGTCACTTTTTTCCTGAACATTGATTTACTTAAAACCAGGGCTGCGGAGTCGGGTCATATTTCAAACGACTCCGACTCCGACTCCGACTCCGGCTTTCTCTGATTAGCCGACTCCGACTCCGGCACCGGCTTTCAACAAATGGTTGGCTCTGACTCCGACTCCGACTCCGGCCTACCAACTCTTGCCGACTCCGACTCCGACTCCAGCTTTCAACAATTGGTTGGTTCCAACTCCGACTCCGACTCCACATATTTTTAAATGTTTCAAAAGTTAGTTAATTATTTTTTAAACATTGATAAAAAGGATTATTTAAATACTTTCTAAGCGTCATGGTTTTCTCAAGAAAAATAAGTTAAGTAAAAGTAAAGTAAAGTAAATAAAAAGAAAAAAAGTTTCTAGGTTACAAATTTTATACGTTATGGAAACAGAAATCAGAAAAAAATTAAGTTTTAGAGGCATTTTGAGGAGACCAGTTTTGTAAATTTGGATTTATTTGCTTAACCTCAAATTTGAAAATATTTTTTTTAAAGCTAATAAATTTAAATATTAAATTGTTATTTTTGAATGAATAACTAAAAGAAACCTGGCCTTAATGATCTATTGAACATTAAAATTCAATTTGCTCACTTTCAGGCTGACATTTGTAAGAAGCACAGTGACAGGCACCTTGTTTTTTAAATGACAATTTTAAACGAAACATTTTTTTTTGTTTTTTTTAAAGACGTACATGGACATCACGCCATGGCTGAAGGAGATTATTACTGCAAATCAATGTATCTAAACAATTTCTTCGTGGAAAGGACACTTAAGATGTCCTTTTCAAATATCTGTGACATGGAAAATATTTTACCCTGGACATTTTTAATTTATTTTAATTTTAAAATTTTATACACTTTAAAAAGGAGGTGCATGATACTTCGTGAAACCTAAAACGAAGCTTTATGAATGATCTTGCGCTACCATCAAAATATATGAAAAAACTTAAAATATAATAAAAAACAAATATCCACAAGTAAAATATTTTCTACGTCACAAATATTTAATTTTTTTAAGGTACATTGATATGCAATGATTATCACCTTCCGTCATATTGGCGAGGGACATGCAGTATGAGAAAATTCATACCAGTTAATAATATATTGATTTTATTTTTTTTATAATATTTGAAAAATAAATTGAAATCCTATATTTTGTTCTATACATTATTTATTAGTTTATTTTTGTACTTAATTCTTGAGATTTATTCAACGATAATTTGCAACGATATCAAAATAGTTTACCTAAAATCAACATCAACAATCAATGATTATTTCAAAATTTGTTGCAACTTCTTTTGATATTTTTTTTATAGTTTCAATTATTTTAAATGCAACACTTTGATTTTCTTGTACTCACACTCAAACGGCGGTCGCATGATTTTGATGCATAACGGCATGAAAGTATATCAGAATCTGCATAGGAGGATGGCGTCGCTATTTTTAGACCACGTTTTCCACTTTTTCTGTATCGAAACCGAATACTTTATCGACATCATTTTGCTGGGCGAGATAGGACGCCGTCTATTTTTAGACGATGACTCAGCACTTTTCCACTCTTGCACTTAAAACAACCAGATGGCAGCACAATGTAACGCCACGTCCCTATGAAAACTGTCCTCATGCATTTTTTGCTCGGGGCAAGACAGTGAAAAAACCAGAGCAAACGAGAGTTGCTCTGGGAGCAAACGGGAGGAAATGAGAGCAATTCTGAGAAACGAGAGAAACCCCGCTCTTCTCTTCAAAAATGTCACTTTTGACATTGATGACGTTTCTAATCTGATGTTTTGTTTTCATCGTTTTAATTTAGCCTGTTGAAGAGGCACTTTTGTTTCTTGTGCTAAAGTTCGTTTTTTAGGCATCAAAATAATGTTAAATGGTGCATTATCACTAAATTTGCCTCTCCACAACCAGCTGCAAGTAAGTACCAGGCTCTAGTGAGCATTTATTGGAAATTTTCAACTAAAACCTCGGAAAGGAAACTGTCGCACTGCCCAACTCCAGAATGTCCAATGTTTTTTTTTGTCTTTCTCCTCTACCAGACCATGTCAAACAACGTGCCTGGGAATCTGTTTCCGTGCGGTGCCATCATCAGCTGTTCTGGAAGAAGCTCAAGGTTTAAGCAAAAGTCCTCCGCCCGCCGACGGATCTGCAGAATTCCAGATAGCCTATTGGACAATATCTTTCGGTCATGGACCGGTGCGCGTCCAATGCCAAAAGCGACGGTTTCCGGTGGAAACCAGGAAAAAAACGACATGACCAAGAACTAGTGCACCATCGATCGAGGACGATTGCACGGAAGGCGGAAAAGGTTATCACGGCATCCTGTCTCTGTCACCATATGCTGACTGTTTAATTTTAGTATATATTGTGAGATTGTAATTATTTATTGTATTGATAGATAATTGTGTTGATTAATAAACTTCAATTACCAAGGGGAGGGAGGGGGGGTTGGTTCGTCGTTCTCGGAAATTTGCAAGATGTAGGACTATGGTTCCACGTCATGGAGGTCGGTCTCGTCGAAGGCGCAATTACGACATCCTTGATCAAGGTGTATTGAACGGCTCAGCCAGAACCTTCTTGCGGGAATCCAACTGGAACGGGTTTGTCAATACCGTTATGTCTCCGTGGTAATAATCCATTTTCGCTTGCACGAAAACGAAACTATTGGCACTACGCCCCCCGAGGCATGGCCTTCCTCTAACGTGGGATTTCTGCTCCAGCGCCTCTGACGAGACAGGAGAAACCGGGACCGACGTTTTACTTCACCATCCGATAGAAGCTCAGTGGATAAGGCGGGAATCGAGCCCGCGTCTCATAGCATCATCGGGATCGGCAGCCGAAGCCGCACGTCATCCGCGAATATGGTCAATCCGTAGGAACACTGTTTGGCTCGTTCATTAGGGCAAAGGCCATCATGTTCCGGAACCGTGTATGCCGGTTCCGCGACGTCAAAAATTGCTCTATGTTTCAGGCTATCGTCGCGGCCCTGTGAAACGTTCAGGTTGAAGTCAAAATCGGTCTAGGTTCTTCAGCAACGATGTCCAGTTTCCGGTTAGACAAGTCTACCGTTAGAAACGAGCCCGGAACTGCCCGTGCAGCACACCCAGAAAGAAGAGATCGAACAGACCATCGACGTCTTGGATATTTCGCTGCCTCGTATGCGTGGTGCGGTGTGCCATCTGTGCCGTGGTTGGCCAAAATCTAGTTGGTGCACTAACTGTACGTTTCCGGCATACACGGTCCACGCTCCTTTCTATGCCTGTTTCTAAAGTTACTTTGGTCGCAAGGTCAGGCAAGGCTCTGGAGGAAATTCTGCCTCCTTCCAAACCCGACAACGAGGAAAAATTGGCCGCGGTCGTCGTCCCCACCGTCGGATTACTCTTAGACAATGCCGCTTGAAGCACCGCGCAGGGTTAGAATTCTTCATCGTTTCTGGAACCCCGTACGTTTTGTTATTTACTTAGCTACCTTTTCTGGTCATAGTGGATTGCACCCAGTATAATTTGGCCTAACTTGCCAGGAATCCAGGCCAGGGGCTGCAAAGAATGAATCGGTATAGATTAGAAACAAAATTTGATAAAATTCCTTCGCGCGGATCTCTGGTCAATGTAAACAAACAACAAAACGTCATAGATTCGTTTCGCTCTTCTCTCATTTTGTTTGCTCTTTTCAAAGAGATTTCTCTTTAATCAACCGGAGCAACCCGGAGCAAACGGGAGAAATCGGGAGGAATCGAGAGAAATGTAGAGCAACCGAGAAGAATGAGTTGAAAACAATCAACCGGAAAATTTCAGAGCAAACGGGAGCAAAACAGAGAAAACTGGAGGAACTTGGAGTAATAAGAGTAACTCCCTTGCTCACTGTCTTGCCCCGAGATTTTTTGCGTTATAGGGGTACGACATTTTTGCCCGTTACCGACAATTGTCGACATTACCGACGGCGTTTTGGTTGTATTTCACGAATAAAAAACCTTATCAAAACGAGAATTAAACCACAAACTTTTTGGTTATTGATCCGACACACTACCACAGCGCCATGGACGCTAGATGAAAAGTGAGTGGAAGAGCACCAACATATGCTTCTCTTTGGAGTGTTGCTCGGGGATGGACCAGCATTATATGTGTTGGTGAGAAATGCAGATCGCTGAAATGTTTACACGCGGGCAAAAATGATCTACGGGTTTGCTGCAAAAATGTTATAAAATGTGACATTTTCTGCAGCAAATCCACTGTTGCAGATTTTGAGATATATTTTTCCTTTGGGTGTGATTATAGTGTAATAACACAATTAGAGCTTTTCAATCACAATAAAAAGCTTCAAAAACATAATGGCATCTGATAAATCAATTAAAAATATAAGATATTTTTTAAATTAAGCTGTTCTATAGGAAATACTGAACAATAAAAAAACATATTTTTTGTTAAATTTAAGATAACTCCGGCTCCGACTCCGACTCCGGGTTATCAGAAATCTTCGGCTCCGACTCCGACTCCGACTCCAGCTCTTAAAATTTAGCCGACTCCGGCTCCGACTCCGACTCCAGCTGTTCGAGTTTTGACGACTCCAACTCCGACTCCGACTCCAGGTCCCCAAAAAGACCCGACTTCACCGACTCCGGCTCCGACTCCGACTCCGACTCCACAGCCCTGCTTAAAACCACCAAGGCATTCACTATCGGGGTATAAGATGACTGTGTATGTACAAAGAACTAGATTAAATTTGGTCAAATTTGAGTTTAAAGGGTACATAAATATTGGCAAAAGGATGCAGTCAAAAATCAATTAAATATTTCTGACTACAAAACCAATATTGTTTTTTTTTTGAGTTATGATGATACTACATACTTGGGTAAGAGCTGATTAACAGGTTATCATTTAGTGATCTCTAAAAAAAAAATGGCAACGCAGCGCATGCAACTTGCAAAAAAAAAAATTAAGAAGTTTTGTAAATTAATCTGTTTTATAGCAAATACTAAAAAATAAAAAATAAATATAATTTTTGTTGAATTTAAGATAACTCCGACTTCGACTCCAACTCAAGGTAATCAGAAATTTTCGGCTCCGACTCCGACTCCAGCTAATAAAATTTAGCCGACTCCGACTCCAGCTGTTCGAGTTTTTACGACTCCGACTCCGACTCCAGGCTTCCCAAAAAGACCCGACTCCACCTACTCCGGCTCCGACTCCGACTCCGACTCCACAGCCCTGCTATAAACATATGGAAGACAATAGCTTTTAGGACCTATTCAAAAAAACTCTAGATATTGATATTAAATGAAATATCAAAAACATTTCATAGTGATATAAAGTTTAGTCAATCCTAAATTTTTAAACTATTCAACTAGTCTCAAAACCCAACAAGAATTTTCTCGATCTTTCCTGGTAGCTAAGGTAACTCGTATGTGTGTGTGCCATTTCTGCACACCATTAAGAAACCGGTTGCGTATGTGTTGTTCAAAAACAAAAATACTCCTCACACCACACCAGAATCCATCCTCTCAATAAGCCAAAAACAACAACAAGCACGCATTTTCATCACGCGAATTCCGCTTGGATGACCCTCGTAAATCCCATAAATGCAGTTTGCCGTCCGCCACTCACAAACACATGTTTGCGCTTAGATCGCGATCGCGAAATTTTACATGAATGTGTGTGATGCGCACCAAGACGACACGATCGCGGTCATGATCATCGTTCTCTCGTGGATGGGATGCTGGCTCGGAACCGGCAATGAAATTTTCGCGCGAGTGTTTGCGTGAGAGACGAGAGATGTGTGAGTGGGTGATGACGGGACGGGACGATCAATCATTTCGGCTAAGGTTGTTGTGAGTTTGTCTCATTATGCGAGCACGGCTCTAAACTTGATTTAGTGCGCGATCGTGTCGTCGAGGTGTTTTTTCTTGTATTTTACGGATGCTCCGCAAACTGCTCTATATTTAACGAGAGAGTCGTTTAATGGAGTGTCTTTGTTCCTTTTTGATACCAAAATCAGCTGATTTGGTCAACTTATTGAAGATCACATAACCACGCCGATCAATATCGGCGCCGACCTAATCCAAATGTCAAACTAACGCTTTTCAACGGTAGAATCCCGTCACAAAGACACACACACTGCGCAGACGACCAGCGATTTCTAGTAATAGCTGGTCAGCAGAGCATCCTTTTTAGAAAACACGATGACGACGACGACGAAGAAGTGGTTTTTGGTTTTGGTCTTGAATGTCGGCAGTCGTCGTCGCAGTGGTGGTGATGGCCTAATGAAAGTGAAATTGGAACAACAAGCTTCTTTATTTGACGCGCGACGACGACCGTCAAGATCGTCGTTCGTTTGTCGTTCGAAATTCGTTTGGCAGGAATGAGCGAGATGAGATGTTTAGGAAGGGGAGCAGAAAAGGTGTTCTCAGGTTTGGGGTTCGCGCTAAGATTTACGATAATATTTGTTTTACGCGTTGTCAACGTTTGTTTTAGCAGTTGTTTGAGTGATCGAACAAAGCCGCCGCCGACGAAAGAGAGAGAAACCCGTTTTTGTGATGGTTGTTCTAGTTTTGAAAGCGTTTAATGGTCATTTTGCACCAGTAAAGTTGCTATGCAATCATTATTTGTAAAAAAAAAACCTGTGCCTAGAAAAAAATGAGCTTATAGTTTGCGCACATCTGAATTTCACACAACTTCTGAATAATATTAATACTTTTGATTATCTACGTGGAGAAATGTAAATTATTTTCAGTTAATTAGACTTCTACTTTCATTGATACTTTGGAGTTTAAAAAAACATATTTTTGCCCATTAATTAAAAAAAAATCGAAAAACTATACAATTTTAGTTCATGAGTGCAAATGGTACACTTTAGGGACCATCCATTAACAACGTGGACACTTTTTTGAAATCTGTAGTGTCCACATGGATTATCGATTACAAATTTGGTTTTATATTTAACAAAAATTGGGTTCCACAAAACAACACAAACTATTTTTCAAAATTTGTGGATTTTGTCCCTTAACACATATGGGTAATTCTCTACCAACTCACACGAAATCGGGAAAAGTTGCCCCGACCCCTCTTCGATTTGCGTGAAACTTTGTCCTAAGGGGTAACTTTTGTCCCTGATCACGAAACCGAGGTCCGTTTTTTGATATCTCGTGACGGAGGGGCGGTACGACCCCTTCCATTTTTGAACATGCGAAAAAAGAGGTGTTTTTCAACTATTTGCAGCCTGAAACGGTGATGAGATAGAAATTTGGTGCCAAAGGGACTTTTATGTAAAATTAGACGCTCGATTTGATGGTGTACTCAGAATTCCGAAAAAACGTATTTTTCATCGAAAAAAACACTAAAAAAGTTTTAAAAAATCTCACATTTTCCGTTACTTGATTGTAAAATTTATTGGAACATGTCATTTTATGGAAAATTTAATATACTATTCGAATCTACATTGTCCCAGAAGGGTCATTTTTTCATTTAGAACAAAATTTTTCATTTTAAAATTTCGTGTTTTTTCTAACTTTGCAGGGTTATTTTTTAGAGTGTAACAATGTTCTACAAAGTTGTAGAGCAGACAATTACAAAAATTTTGATATATAGACATAAGGGGTTTGCTTATAAACATCACGAGTTATCGCGATTTTACGAAAAAAAGTTTTGAAAAAGTTACTTTTTGCGTTTCTCTTTGTTTCGTCGTCCGTGTTTGTCGCGGGTGACCATGAATGGCCATGATCGATGACGACCAACTTTTTCAAAACTTTTTTTCGTAAAATTGCGATAACTCGTGATGTTTATAAGCAAACCCCTTATGTCTATATATCAAAATTTTTGTAACTGTCTGCTCTACAACTTTGTACAACATTGTTACACTCTAAAAAATAACCCTGCAAAGTTAGAAAAAACACGAAATTTTAAAATGAAAAATTTTGTTCTAAATGAAAAAATGACCCTTCTGGGACAATGTAGATTCGAAAAGTACATTAAATTTCCCATAAAATGACATGTTCCAAAAATTTTTACAGTCGAGTAACGGAAAATGGGAGAATTTTTAAAACTTTTTTAGTGTTTTTTTCGATGAAAAATACGTTTATTCGGAATTTTGAGTACGCCATCAAATCGGGCGTCTAATTTTACACAAAAGTCCCTTTGACACCAAATTTCTATCTCATCACCGTTTCAGGCTGCAAATTATTGAAAAACACCTCTTTTTTCACATGTTCAAAAATGGAAGGGGTCGTACCGCCCCTTCGTCTCGAGATATCAAAAAACGGACCTCGGATTCGTGATCAGGGACAAAAGTTACCCCTTAGGACAAAGTTTCACGCAAATCGAAGAGGGGTCGGGGCAACTGCTGTGTGAGTTGGCGGAGAATTACCCATATATAAAAAAAAAAACAAAAAGATTGAAAGGTTTGATGAATTTCAAAGAGAAAGAAAAGGTTTTTTTTTAAATTGATTATTTTGAAATAATGTCATACAAAAAATGACATTTTTTATCCGTGAACATATTTTTTCTAATCCGTTTTCTTCATAACTACCTATAACTTTACCCAAGACAACAAATCGTTCAGAAAATCAATTCGAAAGTTAAAGATTTTCGGATATTTATTTACGTCTCAAATACAAAAAAATCACAAAATCGATCGATTTCGTAAAGAATTTGGAAAACTGGGTCAACAAAATATTGTTTCATTTTTCAAAACATTGACATAATTACATACAAATATCGGAAAAAGTCGGAAATTCGCCAAAATCCGCCAAATATTGGGAAAAAAGAAGGGAATTTGATTTTTTTTTTTCAAACACTCGGGAAAAGTCGGGAATCCCAAGCATACTCGTTTGCAAATTATTTTCTAAATCTTGAAAAAATTTGATATTTTGTACAATTTTCAAATTAAATTAATTCAATTCTTTCTAAGGAACTTACATAAAATTTAAGGTGCCTTTCACTATCTCCATCTATTTGAGACGAAACGACATCAAAAATCCTTATGAATATTGGAAGCATTTTGAACAGATATTCATAGTATTTTTAATGAACCATTTTTTTCTTAATTTAGTAGTAAAAGAGGTAACATCTAACATATAGCAACAATCAAATAAATGAAAAACTAATATAAAAATAAAGCCTTATTTTAAAGATTATGGCCAGCGTGAGTAATGATTATATGTTATTTTGTCACATTGATTGAATATTTGAAAAATGATTTCAGCTTGAGTTTGGAAGTTGTTTTTTATTTGTTTCTTAATTCATTTAGTCACTTCCAATATTTTTACAAATTTTTCTCTTGAATTTTTTCGAGAGTTTGGGTAAATTGTTATAGATAAAGCTTAATTTTTAGATATCGGAAAACTTAAATATCGAATAAAATCTAATCGTTGTTAGACCAGAAAGACAACAAGAAATTTCGCTTAAAAAAAACAATGTTTAAATTGAAAAAAAATATGAATCTAACAAACTTTGAATAAAATTATTGCAAATATGTTCAAAGAATTAGTCTTTTCGAACAATTCGCATAAAATAAGTGGTAAACCATAGAAACTTATCAAACTGATTTTTCAATAAAAAAAATTAAACAATTAACATTGATTTAAAAAATCCATACATATCAAGGACTTTGTACAAACATTTTTTAAAACCCAATTTCTAGATATTTTTTAAAATTATTTGAAAGACCAATAACAGCAATCATGGTTAAAGCGTTCTATGATTTTAAATTTAATAGAATTAAGAATAAAATTTAAATTAAGTTATCTTTAACTTTTGCCATTTCCAGTTGAAACGAAGCATCAAACATTATTTTTCGGTTATTTTTTAAAGCCTTTTTGTTTATGTTTCTACTCTTAATCAAAATAACGAGTGCTTAAGCATGAGCATGAGCATGAGCATGAGAGACCACCCATGGTTGTCCTTCTCCGTTGCTGAACAGGACCGTAATATCCTATCAACACAACCGGTCATACGCTTCAACGATCAAATAATGTTTCCCTTATCAACAGCATTCATGAATGCGCTGAAAAGATAAAACATCACGGTCATCAAAACTAGAGCCGTTGCTAATAGGAAACAGTCATTGGCCACCAACGGCGCCCGCCATGTCAGTTTGTAGATCTCGAGGGAACGGGACGGGAATGTTAGTTAGCACAGGCTGCTACCAAGGGTGGGTTCTATACGATATCCACACCCCCGCGTGTGCCGGAAAACTACTTCTACTTGGGATTTTGTTAGTGGGAAAGGGTAATGGCCAGGATTCATCATAGAGGATGATGATGTGACCCAATAATCAATGAATTTCGTTGAGTGATAGGGTGATGTATTATGTATTCTCAAGGCAAACAATCGGATGATGCGGATGAGACCATTCCCGGTTATTTGGTGTTGAGTTTAGCACAAATGATTTAATCTTAGACAGCCGGCTGTGGAAAGATAGAATCAAAATTGTGTGTGATTAAAAAGTGAAATATTATACTCAGCGTAACACATTTACGTAGAGTTGACCTGAGACTATTTATACTTTTAAGTTTTTATAAGATGAGCGACCAATTAATTACTGATGAGTTATGAGTTATCTGAAGGACTTGAACAATCGCGTTGAAACAATATTTGTCACCGTGCTTTACGAGCTATAATGCTAAAATGTGATTTCGCGGGAAACGAAAGGTCAAATATAATTTATGCTAACGCAATTAAGAACGAATCTTCCCATGAAACAATCGCAAATCATAGAACAAAGAAACTCGACTGACTAACGAGAAAGACGATCGCGATATTTGAACTTTACAATCTAATTAAGAAGAAAAAAAAAGCCACGTCAATAGAAAGGAATAGACAAACATACAGGTAACCACAAAACGGACTGCCTCAACTGTCATCGTGACAACCAGAGCAAGCCGCACCTTCACACACACACGCGCGCACTCACCCGACAAACTCACCGACGACGAACGACGCGAAAAAACATGCGATCCGTCGGACAGGCATCGCAAAACGGACTCTTAATCAAAATAACGAGTGCTTAAATTGTTTAAGTATTTTTTTAGAAATTAAGAAATTTGGAAGTTAATTTTCTGACTTAACAAAAACGGTCAATAGTTTGATTTGTTTGTTTGTTGAAAATCTTTCTTAGGTAAGAAATGCCGATTACTTGAGTTTCTGGAAAAGTCGGGAATTTGAAAATGATCACCCTAATTATTTTGAATTGGGTACTAAAGTCCTATGTCAATTTTTATGTACAACGGTAAAAAACACGATTAAAAACCATTCCTGATCACTTTTTTTTCATTTTAATGGAAATTTTTTTTTTGGCAAGACAACATTTTTTCGATGGATCAACTATGGTCCCCTTGGAACGAGCTGTCAAGTAGGAGCTTTTCTGTCAAGAAGGATCGCGAGGTTAATTTTTCAAAATTGATTTAAAAATCCATTTTAAACTCTTTATGCTCGTACAAAGGGTCATTGTACTCAGAAAAATAAGCTTTATCGCTGTAAACAATAATATCAGCTATCTAAGCTTCATTTTAGGACCCAATTTGCTACTTTTTTACGTTGGTTTGCTTTTTGACTAGTTAATTACATAAACCTTTATAAAGTGTCTTAGTTACTATTGGTCGTCACTCACTGAAAATAAGTTCAAATCGGAAAACGAAACACATTTTAAATGCTTTAACTTTTATCTTTAAGACAAAATCTTGTCAGACTGCTTATTGACCGACGGCTTCCCAGTTGTTTTTGTTTTTCTAAAGCGATCTTCCGACACAGTGGGTCAAATAGCATTTTTTTATTCCTGAATCGTTCTACTGGTTCTATATTAAGTCCAAATGCACTTCCCAAACCAATCCAGAGTTGTACTCCCCGCACTTCACACGAGTGTTGATAAGCAACTGACTGAACCGCAATCTCTGCCGGCTTCGCTCCTCCTCTTCCCGAGCACTTTGTCGGGAAGAATTGGGGTTGGCGTAATTTTAGGATTATGCAACAGACGTTTGCACGAGCAAGACTCTTCACTAATTGGACTGCTGCTCTTTTTCTTTCTTTTGCGTCGTTTGCAGTTTCGTCGCCTGCTGGAGCAGGGCAACCGTGACCTAACCACGGCCACCGGCAACCGGTGCTCCAAGTGTTCGCCCGACTGCAGCGACTCGTGCAAGCTGCACCCGGTCCAGCAGGGCGAAGTTTCCTCTACCGAACCACCCCTGCCGGAACCGTCCGTCAACGGGCACTCGCCGGAAAAGTCCGCCTACTTCGAGGCGGTCCAGTACTACATCTCCAACATTGGCTGGGCCCTGCTCGAGATCAACTCGGACGGCGTGATCGAATGCGCCACCGAGAACGTCCGGGACGTGCTGCACTATTCGCGCAACGAGCTCCACGGACAGAGCATCTACTCGTACCTGCACACTGGCGACCACTCCAAGCTCAGTCCCATCCTCAACAAGAACTCGTTCGAGCTAAACTGGGATCAAGATGAGGTAGGTTTCCCGGACCTTCTATGGGTAATCTTTCTCCAACTAACGCCTTGCTTTTTCGTAGATGTTCTGCCAGTCCCCGAAGCGGACGATCCGCACCAAGATTCGGTGGCTGCTGAGGGCGCCCGACAGTGCCAACGATACGATCGAGCAGAAGCAGCAGCGGCAGGAAAAGTACAAGGACCTGCTGATCATTTCCGCCCAAGTCAAGGATGACACCGACGCCGAGTCGTCGTCGGTGCTCTGTCTAATCACACTACCGGAGGACGAGCTGAACCAGCAGCAGCACGGGCAGCTCGGCCAGTTGGGGCTGCCAGGAAGCGTAGGAGTAGGAGCGGGAGCGGGAGTAGGTGTGGCCGCGGCCATCGAGCTGTCCAGCCTCACGATGCCACAGACGCTGGACGAGCAGCTGACGCTCAAGCTGGACATGAACGGCGCCATTATAGGTGAGTTGGAACGGTTTGTGTGCGTACTGTTCCGACGAGAAGTCCGGGCGTTCCATCGCTGCCGATCATTAACCTCCCAGCCACCCACTGACCTCATGCCCGCTTCCGGTGTGCCCCGTTCCGGTTTCCGCCAACCGGTTCCAGCACAATTCAATCACACTCACGCTTCATCTTCAAACACGCGGCCCTTTTCATTCGCTGTTGTTGTTTACATTATTTTGAAAGACGAAAACCCTACAGCAAGCAGTAACATAATCAAACTTTTAAGCACCCTCCGCAAACTCAAATCAGCACAAATTGCTGCTGGATCTTTTTCCGGATCTTTTCCGGAAAAGATCCGAACACAAATGCGGTTTGATGTTTGTGGGGAGAGTCAAAAATGAAAACAAGTCAGATGACAGATCGAAGGGTCCTCCGTCGACAAATGTCACTCACGACACCATCCTCAAAATGCGCAACGGTGCTCACGGCACTCACGGCTGACCGTGGGACGAGTACAGCAACAGCACAATCTCATATCCCACAGTTGTGAACCTTTACCAATGCTAACAAAACTTGTCCTTTCTACCTCCTTCCAGACTTAGACGCAGCGACGCTGAGGAAGCAGTTCGCCGGGTACCTAACCAAAGAGGCCTTCCGGTCAATCCACGATCTCTGCCACTTCCAGGATCGCGCCCGGCTCAACGAGCACCTCAACAATGTGATGAACGCGAACGGCACGGCCCAGGTCTCGTCGTACCGGTTGCGGCTCGGCGGCCCCGACGTGTACGTCCACGTGAAGGCCCAGACGAGATTATTCCGGAACAGCAAGGCGAACAACGAGCCGGACTTTATCATGGCGATCCACACGATCCTGACGGACAGCGAGGTGGCGATGGTGGAGGCCGCCGGAGGGTTGAACAATCCGTCCTCGTCGTCGTCGTCGGGGTTGGCCATTCCGAGCACGAGCACCGGCGGTGGCGGAAGTAGTAGTGGTGGCAGCGGCAGCAGCAGTTCATCCCGCCAGTTGCAGCAGATCACGCAAGGGGTCAGCAACATGGGAGGACCGCTAATGTCCAGTATAATAAACGGTGGCGCCGGAGGCAACGGTGGTCCAGCCGGAGGTCTCCCAGGGGCCCTCTCGTCGGTGGTGTCCCCGCGGAGCAACCCAACGGCTTCGCTAATCCCCCCCTCGGACAGTTCGAACTTCTTCAACTCGGACTTTGAGTTTGAGTTTCCACATTCCACGTTCGACATGGAGTCCGTCGGGGTCGGCTGGGACTCGCGACCCGACTCGCGGACCAGTGTCACCCCGGTGAGCACCCCGCGGCCACCCTCCGTCACGGCGTACAGCCCTGCGGCCGCGCCCATGTGCCCTTCGCCGTTGACGCCGTACCACGCGGGCAGCGCCGGAGGGCAACCGTCGCCGTCGAACAACAACCAACAGGTCAACAACAACAATAACAACAACAGCATGACCAACAACAATGCCGGTCCGTTCGGGAGCAACTTTCCGTTTCCGTTCGACGACAAGGAGAAAATTCAGGAACAAATTCACCAACAGCAGCAACAGCAGAACCAGCAACAACAGCAGCAGCAACAGATGGCCTCACACGATTCGGAACGATTGCGAAATCTACTGACAACCAAACGACCTCACTCAAATGCCTCATCCTCGTCCGGGCTGGACATGGACCATGACCACCGGAACCCGAACCGGATCTTGAAGGTAAGTACACCAAAAACCTCGAATTCCTAATCTTCTTCAATTGGCATACATCCGATCTGGCCGTAAAAAACTCCCTCTTTTTCAAAATTTCATCCCTCTCTCTCTCTGTACTCCCATAGGGCTTACTAAATTCCGAAGAAGATAAGGATAGTAATGGGAATAGGTTACGCGTGGCTCCTCAGTCAGTTAGAGCGGCCCCACAGCAGGGTGGTAGCGTGGTGATGGCGGCCACCGAGAGCAAAAAGCCCGGTGGCGCCAATAACATGCTACTGCAGGTAGGCGCCCCTCTCCACTCTCCTTTTAGAAACACCACGTTTGGTTTGAGTTTTTGTTTCTGTTTTTCTAAATTACTTGCAAGCACTTGTGTACTAGATTTTTTGTTTTGTTCACAAACACCGGTTCCACAAATAATTAGTTTACAAAATCAATGATAAAAGTTTCAAACAATGAACATTCGCTAGTGGGGTGACTTTGAGCGTAAGGGCACCACGTTTTATTATACAGTCGATTCTCTGATGGTAGATCTTCTCGATCTCAATATTGCTCCATCTACCGATGAATTATTCAGTCCCTTCAAACTGCTTAGGCTGCACACATAAAGTACGTCACGCTAAAATCAGTCAAAATTTAATAGGCGCAACATTCTCATCACTAGCACAGTCATTTGACTCTCACCACCTTTCTCCAATCTATGTAGATTAGATAAGGTAAGGTGGAATTTTTCAGCTGTCACAATAGTTAGCACGAAACCTGGATTTTAAATAGTAATTTTCAGAATAGTTCAGATTTTTCCATTTTCCGGGCATACACTCAAACTTGCAGGCCAAGTGCGAATGATGCTGATAATACCTCTTCAGTTGACGCTCAGGCAAGGAACATCCTGGAAGGAGCGTCACTGACTACGTCCGTAGTCCTGTTAGATCTTTCTTGATCAAGACAGTATAGCTCTGGTTCCTTGCAAGTGTCCTATTTTCTTACCTCCACGTTGGCTTGGTTTTCATGATGACCTAGCTGGTGGCCTGTGGAAACGGATCGTAAACCTTTGACCACCGCGGGTCAAAGTCGAGACGGCTAAAAGAAAGGGGCGCGACAATGTGGGAAAGGGAAGTAATTTGTGATTGTAGACGGTATTGTTTTGATTCGCAGTATGTTGAGTCAACTGCTGTGGATGTACCTGAAACATCACACAACGGGGTTTCTCTTCTTTCCGTTTTTATCTATCATCTATATTCTGTTAATTTTGTTTAACTGATTCTCTAACGCAGCTTCTGTTTACTATCCTCCATTTGATTTCGATTTTACTTATTTGATTCTCTTATTTCTCAACACTTTTCCACTCTATTTTACCAATTGATGCTGCTGTAACAAACTGTCTGCTTTCCCTTAATTTGGCAGCGATGTCAATTTTGTTTATCATGTGCCTTTTCTTTATTTATCTATTTCAATAATTTCTCATCTTCCCTGTAAATTGCCCATCATAACAATAATCTAAGCTTGTTTGTTATCTCTTTTCATTAACTATTGTTAATTTCTTTATCTTCTTCATAAATTACTATCTTTCTTTTACTATTGATTCTTTACATAGTATGTTTCCTTCACTGTCCATTGTTTTGAAACTTCACCTTTTTCTTAAGCAAGTGAGGTTCGAGCCCTTGCTCAATTTATGGAATGATTAAAGGATTAACACAAATATTACTATTGTACTTTTGAAAAACTTTTCTAAGATGCTTAGGACCAAAATATTGTAACAAAACACCGCGACAAAAGAAATAGCAACAGATAAACACGACTCAACAATAGGGAAGATTTCAGGAGAAAACAATACACAGTAAATAACAATTAGTTTTTGAATTCAAACTAAAAATAAAACAGTTTTTGCTTTAATGAAAGTTGTTAGGCACACTTTAAATGGTTAGGCGCTTATACTTACATCAAACCCTACGTAATGTACCACCCCCGGCCGAGTTAAAATGCGTAACCGGAAAAGAAGGTGTGCATGCCTGGCACGAACACTCAAAGCGTGTTCTAGCGTGCTGCTCGTACTGACTCAGAGCAAGGGTGAGATGTAGGTGTAAGGGCAGTGCGTGTTCGTCGGGAACCTGGTGCATAAGATCGGTCAAGGCCCGTTCTTACACTGAAAATTGCGAATTGCGAATTTCCGGGCATACACTCAAACTCCGATGGTTTGACACCAATGTTTTCAAACGAATGCGGTCACTTTTCAGTTTGAACGGAAAAAGGGCAGTGGGAATTGGGAGATAAATTTCCGGGTATGATAATTGTAGTCGCTGAGAACTGAAAGTTTGACATTTTTAAAGCCCTGGATGGAACCCGAGCCCAGAGAATAGCGTTGTCATTTACGGACACAGAGAACACTGGGCGAGAGTAATATGCCCTCGAGATTCACTTGCAAAAAGATATTTTATTCTTCAAAACAAAAAAAAAACACAAGCTATTTACGGGAATCGAACCAGAGACCTTTGAGCAGGGGTGCTCAAAGTTTTTGGAGGCCGGGCCAAATTTAAAGCTCAAATGAGCTTGCGGGCCAAATTTACAAAAAAGGTTGTTAAAAAAAATAAATTACGTTATTTTAATGTAAAAGATTACATTTCTGTTATTTAAAAAAAAGTGTATTCAAAATAATAGAAACCACAAAATAACTGGTTTCTATCGGTATTGTTGATTTTGTTGTTTCTGGTATTTGAAAAAAAAAAGTTTTTAGCTGAAAGTACTTGTATTTTCAAAAAAAAAAAGTTTTTTTTATATTTCGAAAATGGTGTTGACATTACATGTTGAACAATTCATCTATAAGTTAAGTGTGGCTAATGAAAAACCGTTGAGATCCAGAATTTCAACATTTCAATGAAAAAAAAATTTTAGAAAATGATTTAAGCTTCCGTATAGTTAACCTGCAATCATTATTTTCAAAAAAAAAAGCGAAACCACATTATTTTTATTTCATCGAAAATTTAATAAAATTCAAATTATTTTGAAAAAACCCAAACATGCTCAAATGATTTTAAATGCAAAGGAATGCATATTTAATTAAATTCAGCTAAATGCACCTAAATTTCATTTTTTAAGTTTTTTGAAAATATATTTTTGCTCCTGGCTTTCGAGTCAATTTTTTAATAATGGTGGAGGGGTGGGTTGATCGACGATAGCTTTGTAAAATATTTGCTGCAAACTTGATTCTCAGATTTCCACATTTTGTCTGCCTGAATCAGTTGATAGTCAATCAGACTCGTTATCTAACTGTAATGAGTTCGAATTCCTTAGGAAGTACAATGTTAGTTTGAGGGTCAGTTCATAAAAGGGTCAATATGACTTGCAAATTAATAAAGAAAACTTTTATTTTTGCAACTATTACAGAATTCTACCTAAGACAAACTTGAACGTTTTTTTGATATTTCTAAAAATGTTTGATAAAAGTTTTGACGATATTTACTAGTTTCACTCACATTGAAACGTGTGAAATTGTTTTAATTACAAAATATTTGGAACAAATTATTTCCTAAATAATATAATTATAATCCTAAAGTGAGGATCAAAATATTGATAAATCATAAGATATTTTTTTATTAACAAAAAAATAAAAAAAGATTAGCATAAAAAAGCTTAAAATAAACCTTAATTTTGAAAAAGTATTAAATCACTTTACAAGTGGTCAACGGGCCACAAAATATCACCTCGCGGGCCACGTTTGGCCCGCGGGCCATACTTTGAGCACCCCTGCCTTTGAGGCTTTGACAGGCAAATCAGATGACGTAATGGCCTCGGCCACCACACCACAACAAAAGGTCGAATGCCAAAGGGTCGAATGGACAAATGGTCGAATGGGCAAAAGGTCTAAAGTGGACAAAAGGTGGAATGGACAAAACGTCGAAAGGACAATAGGCCGAATTAAAAAAAATACATTTTTGCAAAACAAAACATTTGATGTGTGCCTAAATACACAAATATTGAAAAGCAACTACGGAAAGGTGATTCAAAATTTAGAAGTCGAACTATTTTTGGAAGAACTGCTTATGTTTGAAAGACTGTAAAAACTCACAAAAATATTTTGAGAATCAAGAAAAGGTTGTTTTAAAAATTAAAAATAAACGTCCAAAATATTTCAGAAGTCGAACTTTTTTTTTCAAAGAACTGCCCATGTTTGAAAGAATGGAAAAACACACGTAAATATTACGACAAACAAGAAAAGGTTGTTTTTTTTTTAAATAAAATGACATTTGGAAAAATATTTAAGAAGTCGAACTTTTTTTTTGAAAAACTGCTCATGTTTGATAGAATGGAAATCTTCTCAAAAAATGTTTTGGAAGTTATTCTCTTTATTAAAAAAAATATCGTTACTAAATATAAGGATACAGAAAAAAAATCCGATTTGATATCAAGAAAAAAAAAATTCAAGATTTATTTTTAAGTTTATAATTATTATTATTTGTTTCATTTTTCCACATTTACCTTTTGTACTTTCGACGTTTTGTCCATTCGACCTTTTGTCCATTCGACCTTATGTATTTCGACCTTTTGTCGAAATCCTAGAAGTCGATGTATGACATTTGTTGGAGATTGTTTCAATTAACGAATAAATTCTGAGGGAACGATGCTCTCGACTATGAATTGTGGGTGAAGCAAATATGATAAATGGCATAATGAACTAACATCAAAATTTCCAAATACTTTATTAAGAGATGAGTTTTCGTAAATCTTTTATCGAGATAGGGACAGGTTTTATTCAGACAATATCATTCGAAACCAATTGATTTCTGATTCATAAACCGAAAATCAAGAACCTTGTCCGGGGTGCCTCGAAAGACTGACTACGTCAGGGTTAGATTATTAGATTGAAAAAGCATAATTTCATACTAATGCAATTTTTGTTTTGTGAAAGTACACCAATTACTCTAGTTGGCCATCAACACTGCTCACAATACACACCTTGCTTCTTACCTTAACTGACTGAGTGACACCAAATTCATTCAGAATGCGCTTTTGAATGAGTTAATTTTTCGATAGTTTTCATTACTTTAATAATTTATTGCTAAAATTGCGATTATGTTTCGTTCTCTACACAGCTTCTCAACGAAAAGAGCGACGACGACGACCTGGAGGGCCGAAATCGACCGAGCGAACTGCTCCGGCAGCTGCAGAAAGTGAAAGTGAGTAACGTCTCCATCGCACTGACTGATTGATCTAAGGACAATTCTCGAATAATCCGAACATCCCTCCCTCTTTCCCTTCAGGACGAACCCAAAGAGCACCCCGCCCCGCTCAACAACGAGGAGCTGATCCAGATGCTGCGATTCCAGGGCAACGACCGCAAGCGACCCTCGAACGAGCCGGACGAGGGCGGGGCGGCCAAGCGGCCCTCCGACAAACCGTCCAAACTGTGCGAAAAGAACAAGATGCTGGCGTCGCTGCTGGCGAACCCGGCCAAGGCGCCGACCCCGCTCCTGCCCGGCCATCTGCCGCTGAACCGCATCATCCCGGACATCCCGATCTCGAACGTGGCCCGGCAGATGGCCAGCGTGACGAGTTCGACGCCCCCCAACCAGCAGCAGCAGACCATCAACAACAACAACCTGACCACTAGCAACAATAATCTGAAGCAAGTACAACAGATGAACCATCAGCTGCGGCTTCAGCAACAGCAGCAGCAGCAGCACCAACAGCAGTTGCGTAAAGCGCAAGCAATGCCTTCACAATCACAACAGCCACCTACTTCATCCGATATCTACCTCAGCCAACACCAGCAGCAGCAGGCGCAACAGGCGCAAGTCCAAGCCCAGCAACAGGCACTGCTTCAGGCCCATCTTGTGGCGGCGGCCCAGCAGCGCCAGCAAAACTTCTCCCCTGCCATCCAGGACTCGGGCATCGGGTCGGTGGGCAGTGGGACGTTCGCCACGCCCTCGTCCGCGACCAGCACCACCAGCACGCCCATGCCCGAGTGGGACTCGGAGCTGAACGAAATACTTAACCACGTGATCGACATCGCACCCGAGGGGAACTTTGTCGACAGCGAACTCAATAGTTTACTAGGTAAGTGCGACATGATTTTGTTGTTTAGCAACTATGATTTCAACAATTTTGGATTGGATTGGATTTTCACTGTACGGTCCAAAGCCTCGATTATCCGAAGGCCGATTATTTGGAGGTCGATTCAAATCACTTTTGAGCATTTTTGGGATCAAATTAAAAAGGAGACATCGAAAAAAAAAGACTTTGACTTTGACTTTGACTTTGACTTTGACTTTGACTTTGACTTTGACTTTGACTTTGACTTTGACTTTGACTTTGACTTTGACTTTGACTTTGACTTTGACTTTGACTTTGACTTTGACTTTGACTTTGACTTTGACTTTGACTTTGACTTTGACTTTGACTTTGACTTTGACTTTGACTTTGACTTTGACTTTGACTTTGACTTTGACTTTGACTTTGACTTTGACTTTGACTTTGACTTTGACTTTGACTTTGACTTCGACTTTGCCGACACTAAATTTTCACTGTTTTACAATTTTTAGTGTAAAGATAGTTTTCAATAGAGCCTTAACGCCATTTGAAAAGAAACCCGTTTTTCGATCGAGTGTCGTTCATTTTCTGAATTAGTTTTTTAGCACATTCTTTAAACGCTTTTCAATGACAATTTGAATAGTTTTAGAGAAAATCAATTTAGTGTCGGAGGTCATGATGGCTGTTACGACTTTTACAAACTAACAAGAGGAATCTACAAATTAACACAAAATATCGTCTTTTTGAAAATTCAGTCCAGACTTAATTATCCGAAGCCTCGTTTATCAGAATTTTAGATTATCCAAAGTTCGTTTATCCGAATCATGAACAAAACATTTCACCGCCATTTTGGTCGCCATCTTGGATCTAAAAAAAACTATTTCTTTTTATTAAGGGTAGTTTCGACAAGATGAACAATAATGTACTTCTCTACCGAATTTCGGTAAGATTTTACCTAATTCGGTAGTTTTGAGTTTACCGAACTGTTCATTCGTTTAAAATCGGTAGATTTACCGAATTCGATGAACAAATCTTAGTGTGAAAATGTTAGTATTAAACATTAAACGTTCAAAATCGTCGAAAATCTATGCAAAATTTTGTGTCGTTTGATACCTACAAACTTAGATTTTTTTACCAAATTTGGTTGTTGAAAAATCGGTAAAGTTTAGATCGGTAAACTATCTGTCAAAATGATCAAAATTTTAATGAATTTCGATTGTATGATGAACAATAATGAACCTCATTACCAAATTTCGGTATGTTTCTACTGAATTCGGTTATTTTCACTTTACCGATCTGTTCAGTAATTGAAAATTCGAAAAGCTTTACCGAATTCGGTAAAAAATTTCAGTGTGTATATTGATTTATTTTAAATTGGGTACTAAAGCTTTATATCATTTTTTTCTGTACAACGGTGAAAACACGATGAAATTCCATTTCTGATCATTTTTTTTTCATTTTAAAGCAAAAAAAATGACAAAACAACATTTTTTCGATGGAACAACTATGGTCACCTTGGAACGAGCTGTCAAGTAGGAACTTTTCTGTCAAGAAGGACCGCGTTATTAATTTTTCAAAAATGATTAAAAAATCCATTTTAAACTCTTTGTGGTCGTACAAAGGGTCATTGTACTCAGAAAAATAAGCTTTATCGCTGTAAACAATAATATTAGCAATCTAAGCTTCATTTTAGGACCCAATTTGGGTATTGTACGACCAGTTTCTAACTAGATTCGGTCGTTGGAAACGACCTCCGGCTCAACGACCGTCGAAATAGGCGGCGGGCCAGATGCGGGCGTAAAAGTGTCATAACCTCTCCCCCCTCACTTTGTCCCACCATCAAGCTGCAGCATTGTTGACAAACAAACAGAGCGCGCGGTCGCATGAGGGCGGCATCGTGCCAGAATTAGGGGTGGTCATGTGGTTAAAAATGAAACATTTTTGAAGAAAAGTAAGATTTTTCCGATTGAATTAAAAATTTGCGAGCAAGTTGGAACTATTATTACTGCTGTCGGAGAAGTGATGAAAGATAAAAATGTTGATCCATGGTTTTTTATAGAATTAAATTTTTTCACACCAATTGGGCGACCATTTCCAATGACCGTGAGAAGATGCCAGAAAATCCAGCTATGAGCTAAATCCACAATATTTTTAAAACAAAATATTTAAAAAAATATTTCTATGAAAATTAAAGTTAATACAAATTTAAATCAGTGAAATTCCATGCAAAATTTTGCTTAATATGAGTATCAAATAATAAAATTTTCAGCAATTAAAAAATGTGGCATTTTGTGATAATGTTCGTGATTTATGCAAAAATATGATGATTTAAAATCTAAAAGAAGGTTTTTTATAAGTTTATATAAAGAAGTTAGAGTTCAGACTGTAGTCCAGATTGACTCTAGTTGGCGGTATTTTGGCAGCTGGAACCATTTTGAAAATTCCAAGACTACAGGCTACTATGTAATTGGGGACGCCAGCTTTTATCTAAAATTACGAGTTTTGTAAAAAAAAGTACCTGTTGGCTCCGAATTTGCAAAATAGCTTTCAAAATACTTATCCGCCCTTTTCAAATGTTGCTCCCGATTTTCAGTTTAAGCTACAGTTTTGAGAAAAACAAAAAAAAATATTGAAATAATTGCACAATGGATTTGCCTTTTGGAACCCCCATGATAATATAGGCTAATAGCATATTTTGACAAGAATTTTAATATTGTTTTATTCTCAAATAAAAAAAAATCTTCAAAGTTCTCAAATAATGTATTAACATTTGTTTGACCTCCATTTATTTTATTCGTTCAAAAGGTAGATCATAACATGCCATACACACTTAGATTTTTTTAACCGAATTCGGTAAAGTTTACCGAATTTTCAACTGCGGTATAAGGCTTTCTAGGCCCAGTGAAAAAAATGTAATTTAACTCAAAAATGACGAACTCGTCACAGTGTCCTGATGCAAACAATGATCGAGCTGTAGCTGTCACAGCCCTGCGAAGTATGTTGGCTGACATATCTGGCAGTCAGTCAAAAAAAACCAGCTAGAAGTCGCCTGACAAAAACTTTTTGCTAGAAAGAGATAGGAAACCTGATGCAAACAAACGTCCAGCTGTCATGTAAACATACTTTGAATGTGTTGGTAAATTTCTGACTAGAAAGCCTTATACAGATGGTTTACCGGTAATTATCGATCTAACCTTTACCGATTTTTTAACTACCGAATTCGGTAAAAAAAATCTTCGTGTGTATATTGTATCTCACAATTATTCCAAAATATTTTAATAAATTTTCTTGATAAAGAGGCGTTCTTTGAAGATTAAGCTAACTGAGTCATCACTGACTCACCGCCGTGCCTTCGATGATATCACCAGGTATCGACTGAAAACGACTGATTGTAATTATTCTTGTTACCTCCTCCCGTCACCAGGCATAAGTTCCATCGAGTCATCCACATCCGCCACTCCCTCCCAATCGAGCCAGCAGGACATCCAGGAGAAGCTGGCGATCAACGCGATCCAAAAGTCGCTGATGCAAATCGAGAACGTCACCTCGCCAATGCAGTACAGCGGCAGTCCACCAGCGTACCCGATGCACGGCGGTGGAATGTCGGCCCCGGGCGGATCTCCCGCCGGCGGTAGCCAACAAGCTCCGACGACCCCAAATCCCAACTTCACCCCACCACCGGTGTACACACCCCGGGTGCGAATGTCCAGCACCGGATCCAGCGGAGGTGGTGGTGGTGGTTCCGGAGGTGGACCTTCCGGCGGCCAGATGGGTAACGGAGCGCCCGGAGGCGGTCCGAACGCCCTCACCATCCAGAAGCTGCAGAACCACCAGCAACAGCGCGAACGAATCCACCAGGAACAGCAGCGGCAGCGACTTCTGCAGCAACAGAAGCAACAGCAGATGGTCGTCCCCGTCAACGCCACGGCCAATGCCGACATGAACCGTAAGTTACCGACCCAGAAAAAAACACATGTCCCCCCTTCAGTAGAGTACAAGTAAAACCCACAAACCACCCTCCTCTCTCTTCTCTCTCCCTTTTACTAACCCTTCCAGTGGGCTTAACTCCAGGTATGCAGAACATCGAGTCGCTGCTGAACAACACGGTGGCGCCGAACGTGTCGCTGACGCGCGCCAACAGCGTCGTGCCGGACTCCCAGCTCAGTCCCGGGTTCTCGCCGAGCCAGCTGATGCAGCAGCAGCTGAGTCCGAACCAGCGGACGCAGCTCAGCCCGCAGCAGACAGGTTTGACGGCCCGAACTCCTTGTCCTGACTTTCTCAACCTAACCTCGAACAAATTTCTTCCCCAGGTTTCCAGGGCAGTCCGTTCAACAACAACCCCGTGCATCGGATGTCCCCGCAGCAGGTGGGTGGATTCCCGCAGCAGCAGCAGCAGCAGCCGGGAACGCCCGGAAGTCAGCAGTTGAGTCCACGGCAGCCGCCGTTCGCCAGTAATCCGCAGGTGTCGCAGCCGAACGCGTTACAGCAGCAGCAGCAGCAGTGGCAGAACGCCAACGCAAGGTTATCGATTCAGCAGCAGAACCCCATGCTCAATGCACAGCTATCGGTGAGTTGGGTGTGATTTTTGGTGTTGCTGAAGTTGATCAATATTGAGTTGAAGTGGTCCGCGGGGTCTATCTGAACGTTCGTTGGGTTTGTAGAGGTCCCATCTACGACCAGCTAATTTGGGACATCGATCCGGATCGAAGTTTTGACTAAAACCTTAAACTTTGGCGAAAAAGCGATATTTTCTTAATCAATATCACATTGTAGCGGTCTGTGGAGTCTACCCGCATATTTAGCGCCTCCGTAAAGGATCCATCTACAACCAGCTTGGATCAAAACTACTTTACGCCATAAATCAAGCTTTCAGCCAAAACTACGATCCGAATCGATGTCCCCGGCTACGCTGGTTGTAGATGGGGCCGTCACAAAGCCAATGATCGTTCGGGGCGACCCCGCGGACCACCCCAACTTGATATTGATCGATTTGAACAAAACGCACAGACAAAATACAATCTTCGCTCCCTTCCAGACGATCCCCGGTTACAACCCAGCAGCGGCGGCCGCCGGCCGGCAGCAGTTTGTGGCGCCCCAGCGGCAGCGATCGCTCAACTCGCCAGGAACGCCCCGGCAGGGCTCGTTCGGCGGCACGGTGGACGGCGGTGGGTTCCCGGGGCCTCCGAGCCCCTCCCAGCCCGGTCAGAACTTCAACAACCCCGCCGTTTTCGCCGCCGCCCAGCAGATGAGGCTCCAGCGCCAGGGTAGCGTTCCGCCCCAGGCCACCCAGCATCTGCCAGGTGAGTTTAGTTAGTACTGCGCGCTGAACGCTGAGTGAGGTTTGCATTTTTGAGTGCGAGAGCTTGAGTCCCACTGCCCAACCAACACCAACACACTATAACAGAGAGAAGTTTTTTTTTACTTGAATGCGGCGTAACTGAATGATTTTACCTTGGGGTGGGTAGAAGAGAACAATAGCGAATCGCTGGGGGGTGCGTTTAGTGGTTGAACACAGAGATGGGGGCGTTTGAGGGGAGGGGCGGGGTTGAGTGGTTGAAGACAGTGCTCTAAACGGCGTGTTTCACCCCCTCCTTTATACACACACAGGATCGCCACGTCCTTCGTACGGTGGACATGGACCCGGTCCGGATGCTGGTGGCTATGGGATGATGTTCAGTCAGGCCGCCATGCAGCAACACACGGCGGGCTCACCAGGCGATTACTTCAATCGCGTGCAAACTGGTAAGCAGCACCCACCCACCGAACTCAACCCACCACACACACCAAAAAAGAACATACACGCACTCACCAACACCCACCCAAAACATAAACACCAGTCACAGTCACTCCGCTGTCAACCACGTGTAAACAAACGCATCTCATCCCACCCTGTCTCTGCCTGCCTCTGTCTGTCTCTATTTGTTGTTCTCAGTCTGTTGCACCCACTCTCATCTCGTTTGCAATTGTTTTCGCCCTCCATTCATACAAACGTCATTGAATGTGTGTAAATAAACCCACTTTAACCCACCGCTCGGGCTGTGTAAATAACCCATCATCCGCGCCGACCGTTCGCCATTTTGTTTGTTTGTTGTTGTTATTGTTCTTCCGAAGAAGCGCTGTCAAACCTTCCTCCCTTTTTGCAGGTGGTGCCAACGGTGGTGGTGGTGGTGGCGGTGGCAGTAACGGTGGCCCCAACGCCGGTGGGTTAAACTCGTCGGAACTGGTCCGGCAGGAGCTGCGGGCGGTGGTCAGTGGGAGGGCCCAGAACGCGGCGGCCGCCGGCGGTGTTTGCGGAACGGGCGGCCTGCGAACACCGCAAAGTCCGATCGGGATGTCGCCCGGAATGGTGGCCACGGCGCCCGGTGGCCCCGGTGGTGGCGGTAATGTACAGGGACCTGGTAGTGCAAGTTCAGGCGGAGGAGGCGGTGGTGGAATCGGTGGCAACGGGGACAGTATGCAGACATCACAGATACCAGGTACGTCGTCGTCCTCGTCGTTGCTCCATCCAGCGGGCGACATGGATCCGTCAATGCTATTCAATTTTCACCTCACGCCGAAAGGTTAGTGTTTGTTTAGTGTCCCTCGTTCACAACCCACCGAACTAACAACACCCACCCATCCAAGACTCACACCACCACACGTCGTCAAACAGCGCCGTCGTTGCACCCACTAACCTAAACCGCGCATCCCTAATCTGGTGTTTTCTCTCTCTTTCTCTCTTCCCCCCAAAACCTTTTCTCTCTCTCTCTCTTTCTTCTTCTCATCCCTATCTGCTTGCGTGTGAAATGTTGTCGTCTCTTTTCGTTGTCCCAAAATTTCGACCCACCTCCCTTGGTCCAGAACTGATGGCCGGAGGAACGTTACTAGATAGTAGTAAATTGCTGGCGGCTAGCGACGAGTCGTGGCCGGCCGATGAAAACGTGAACCCGGTGGTCGTGAAGCGAGTAAGGATCCCCAATCAGCCGTCATCATCACCACACTGTTTGGCGCAGTTTTATTGTAGTCTCGCTCTCGCTGTTTTTGGTTCTCTGTTCTGCATTCAGTTCGTGTAGTGGAATGAGGAACATACCTTCCGGTTGCACTCTGATCGTTTCCTGTAGTTGTTAGTTGAAATGTCATTTAGTATACGTATATCCGTAGTGCATCTTCCATGATTTCAACATTTTTTTCATTTGTCGCAAACTCGGAAAAACAAGGTCACAGATTTTCCCGTAATGGAAACCTTAAAAGGTTCAGGAAACTAGTCAAGACCCAAACTTTTGCCCTTTTTCCAACTCTTCCGCAATCAGATACCACCTTAAAAAAGTTTAATTACCGATGAAAGTTTGGGTACAGCGTCCACCTTTGTGTTATGGTGCCCTTAAGTACGCTAGAGGTTGCATCGGCCAGCGAAATTAGAAACAAAGTTTGCGCTTCAAGACAAGTCATCCCAGTCAACTCAATTTGGAGGCCGAAACGGAATTCGTATACGATTCGAACTGAATTCCGTTTCAGAATTCGACTTGAGTGGAACATGTGGAAGCATGGTATTTAAGTTACACGGAGAAAACCCAGTTCCAAAAATCGTGGCAGTGGCAGTGGTATCCACATTACAAAAGGCATGACAACCACTCTTATTTTCTAATGTTGGTATCACTGCACGATTTTGACATTTCGGGCGTGCACCTTTCGTAACGCCATTTTCGCTTAAAAATCAGGATAGCAGCGTTGTTACAACGTACATATATTTGAGCACATGAAAAATGCTTAAACGAGTTCAACTCTTAAGCTAAACATTATTTTCCCAAACTGAATAAGTCAAAAGTTCGGGAAAATGATCCTCTTTTTGGTGAACAAATCAGTTCATTGAATAACTGCTGAATTCATTCGAATATCTGTACGTGTGACAACGCTGCTGGATAGAGAAGCGGAATGTTACTCTCAAGGAAGTTTTAAACTATGACAAACAAACAAACAAACTGGCACTTTTTTTGATACAGTTTGACAAACTTGTAAACATAACAAAATGTATGCAGGCTGACATTTCTGCAAACTGTCAAACTACAGAGATACCGCTTTTTACGCAGTGGCGTTACGCTTTTTATTTCATCGATTTCTCTTAACCATAAAATATTTTTGCAAACTCAACAAAATCTACAAATTGCTTTTAAAAGATTGCCAAAATGTTGCGTCGTTCCAGCGAAATCGACAAATTAGAAAAAAACGTAACGCTTTGTTTGTTTGTTTGTTTGCTTGCCATAGTCTAATACTCCCTTGAGGAGAAAACAATGGTAAAATTTGGCATGCTTAAAAACCCTACAGAAAAAAATCTGTCCGGAAAATGGTAAAATTTCCACTTTTCTAAAAATCTCCATATTAAATCCGGTTTTTGTGCCAACTATTTTGTGACAGCTGAAAACCCCGCCGACCACTGCCGAGCTGATATCTCACTCACGAACTGTCACTTTTTATCAAGACTCACAGATTTTTGATTGAATTTCAAATCAAATTTTTCGCACTACAGCATTGCCTTGGCAGCTGTTTTGTAATCCTCACTGGTCAATTTTCACTGTTTTGCTTGAATTGCTTACTTGAACAATACAGTTCTTAGAGGTGGGCAATCCCGCTCTTTTTAGGAGTTGTTTGTTTTCGTTCACTAATTTAAAAGAGCGGTTCTTTTAAACGGTTCTTTCGCTTTTTTTTTATTTTGATGAAAAGGGGTTTTTGAAATAATGGTGTGTTTTTTTTAATTTGATTTATTGGACTTTTATTTTATTTTATTTTTATTTTTTTGAAAAAAAAACAACCGGATTTTACTCGAACCTAAACGTTATTTTTTCTTTGAAAAATGAGCAAATTTCATTTGGAAAAAATATTCTCAAACTCTTTTCTACATTCTGAATGATTTTTTTTTTGTTTCGAAAACATTTAATTTGGAATTTCAAAGAAGACGAGGAAACTGAAAAAATAGTTTGAAAACTTTTTAATGTTGTTCAAATATTGGCATCAATTCTTTTAGGAGTCTTTCAAAAAATGTTAATGAGAAATTTGCAATAGAATGAAATAAGACAATTCAGTGTCGTGATTAGCCCCTCTCTACCCTGCCTTATTCTAAATTTTCATTTATCTTGAAATGAAAATATTCATTTCAAGGTAAAAGCGGTGTATGCACATCGGAAGGAATCGGTCAAGAAAAAATTCAAATGGGCAGCAGCGGCAGCGGAAGCAAGCCAGAGAGGATGAAGAAAAGCCTCAAGAAAACGTTCCCTGTCCTTTGTTCTGCTGTTCGTAAAGCGGTTTCTAGACCCCTATCCTTCCGATCTCCATACTAGCCTAAACGAACGAAGTTAATCACAGCTTAAAATACTAAATATGTAAGATAATAAAATATTTAAAAATTACAGAGGTTTGAGTGAATCAAATAGGATTAAATTGAAAAAAAGTTAAATCTCGAGACTCGGAAAATGAACTCAAAGGGAAATCGAGCTATGACAGCTGTCATGGCTAAGCTTGGGTGTAAGCATTTTTTCCTCACTTTCACAATTTCCAACCATCAACTATCAGCGCCACTTTTTGTTGTCATTCTCTGTCCAACATTTCAGTGTAAATCATACCGCCGCTCATTCTACCACTCATTTTCAAGTTTCTTCTCTGTTCTCTCATTTGTACAAAACTCTCTCGCGCCATATTTATTTTAATGTTTAATTCATTTTGTTGATATTTTTTCCAAACTCTACATCCCGGTCAAACAAAACTATAATGCAAAATTATTCTCTCTTCCAGAGTTCTTCGGAGGCAATACGAGTCGGTGACCCGAAAAATTCATCCCTCCTTCTGCAAAAACTTCTGTCGGACTAAAGTGATAAAGTTTGTGTTTGTTTCACTACGCCTACGTTTATTATTCGCTGCTGTGAACGGTACGCTGTTTCCAATTAGGTCCGTTTTTTTATTTTCTTTGTTAACTTGTTTTTTTTTTCACGTTCTCTGATTATGTTACAAGAACATAGCAAAAAGTTTTTTTTTTCAAAAAATCTGTTGTGCGACGTTTGGAATAAAAAATAAAATGATGAAAATCACAAAAAAAGAAATTCACTTAAGTTGAACCCACTCTGTAATGGAAAACAAAAAAAAACAAATGATATGAGATGTGATGTGATGAGATGTTAACTGTGTGTGGGTGTTTGAGGGGGTCCCCCCTTGTGTAAATAATAGTTATTGTAAAATGTGTAATTTATAGAGTATATACAGAAAGAGAGTAAACAGTTGATTTAGGCTTAAGCAAAGAGATAAACAAACAAAGGTAAATTAAAAACAAAGTAAGGCAAATAGAAATACCTCTAACGTTAGTTCAAACTAATACAAAACAAGAAAGTAAAAAAACAAACGTGTTAAAGTTGAACAAAAAGTGTATCTAAATTAACCAAACAAACACAAACAACAACATCAAAAGGGGAAACATTCGAGTGACGACCAACAAGTGACGGATCGAAGAAAAACGAAAATTCAGCAAAAAACGAAACGAACGATAAAAAAGGAGTGACGTTTCGAAACCCAAAGACTTGCAAGCGAGCAAAACGAAAAACGACAACAAAAACATCATTAGACGAAATAAATTGAGTAAAAACACCCACGAATCATCGGTTTCGCATTTATATAGATGAGAGAAGATAAGTGTTGCCAGCGCAGTAATCAATTTGTTACATGTAAACAAACGCAAAAATCATTAAATGAAAAACAAACGAAGAAAAACAAAACAAAACCACTCAGAGAAATTTGACAACAACCAGAAGTTGACATAAGGGCACTAAGAGTAAAAAATCTAACCTTTCATCACATTTCGTCAGTGTGTGTGTGTTTTCCCCCCACTTCTTTTGACACATTTGAAAAGTAAACAAAAACATTGTGCGCTCCACTCGATTGCTGAAAACGTCACCTGACAGCTGAAGTTTCAGCGAAGCGAAAGCTGCTGTCAAGTGACGTCGCAGCGATCGAAACAGTAGGCGCCGGGTTTGAATTCGAGAGAGGGAGAGAAGTAAACTGCAGAAGGAGAACAAGAGAGAGAAGGAGTAAGGATATACCGAAAAGGAACGTGTGCTGTGATAATTATTTTCTTTTTTGGGAGATCGCGACCTCAATCGGTTATCTGCAAAACAAAACAAATAGAAAAAAAAACAATGGAAACATCAAATGAAACAAAAAGAAAAAATCGCCGGACCTAGTCCAAGGCGATGAGGAGAGAAAGGTGGAAAATTGAGAGAGAACTGTAGGAGAAAAGAGCGGGAGAGGGTAAATCAATGCTAAGCTAGTTTTTTTAGAGAGTAAGTGAGAGCGCGAAAGAGAGAGAGCAAGGTGAAACTACGTAGGTACCTCTTATCCAACACATACACAAAACACACAAACACATACATGCATAACATTATAAACACACTATTTATCAACAAAGAGAAGGAGAGAAAAAGGTGAGGAAAGATAAGGTTAGGTCAATAAAAGGGTGTAATTATTTGTACATTTTTTACGTTTTGTGATGCTCTCATATAAATATATATATATATTCAGCAGAATGTTTTTTGGCTATCCCTTTGAAATTTCGCGCGCGCAAATCAGCAAGTCGACAAGAATTCACCATTATGTTTTGTTTTCGATCGCATGTTTGTAAATCTCGGAAAATCGCCCCCGGCATGAAAACATAAAACACAAACACAACATATAAATGCTTACGCTGCTTCATTAAAAAAAACTTGAAAAAATAAAAACAAAAAGATGTATATTTTGTAACATGTAAATTTATGTAAATTTTCTGGAAGCTGGTAAAGAATTCTGAGTTGTTCTGTTTGGTGAGGCAAAAAAAAATTAAGAGAGGTCAAAATGGAGCAAAGAAAGGGATACATACTATTGATACGAATTACCAACACAACCTATAATTGAGCTACTAATTTAAAAAAAAACGGAAAGCAGCGTGTTTCTCTGTGTACAGACGCCGCCCCCAAGAGCAAGGATTAATTATTCACACGTTTATATTTTTAAATAATGGAACCATTAATTCGGAAGCTTCCCCCCTCCTTTTTGATTTTATAATTATGCTTATACGATACATATTAATTTAATTTTATTATTATTGCTATTTTTACATTATACATTTACATGTTGAGGTTAGTTATATTTTGTGTTTTATGCAAAGAAAAGATGGCGAAATATATTATTGTTATAATATTAATAATAAAAGTAAACTGAATTGTTTGTTTTATTTTCGTTTGTCCTTAGTTGTTGTCCTTATTATTAGTTGTTTTTGGTTCTTCTTCTTGTTTCGTTTTACCTCTGATGACAGTTTCCTTTTTCAGTTGCACAATAGTAGGTATAGTTAGGAGCGAGATTTGAAAGACCTTTCCAACTTGTCCAAAAGATTGAAGATCTGACAACCCTATTGAACGTTATGATTACTTTAGTGATAATCACGAGGGGGACGTCACTTCCGCGCTAACCGAGCGATAAAGCTTCCTTTTCAAACCTTTGCAGCGTTCACTTTCACCTTTCCGCTTTAACTTGCTTTAACGCGCGTTAACCGCGATAACTTGCTTTTTGGCTTACCTTTTCTTGCGTTCTCGCATCACACTGCTCGATTTTTTTGACAGCGAGAACTGTCAAGAGCAAATGACAGTTCTCGTTGTCAAATCAGTCGAGCAGTTTGTTTTGCTGAATTTTTCTCCGTCACCCGGACGGATAGGGGCAAAAAAAATGGTGGCGCCCGGAGTGGAGGAAGCAAGATTCTTGCCGCGTTGTGCTGGTCAAAAGGGACACTAGTGGCCAGCTCTAGCGAGTTGGTAGCTTCCGGACAGACACTCATGAAAACGGGAGTGTTCCGGGTTGCACGATGGGACTGGCGTTGGGTGCAAAGGGTCTGCCAGCGATGCTGTACGATTATGAACCTGCTGAGGGAAAAATTCGAGGCGGCACGGTCACACGAAAGGTGTTGAGGCCACTGATGGTGTGGGTTCTGGTCGATTCACACGGTGCCAAAAATCCGTCTGAGCTGGATTAGTAGTAGCAATATCCGAGCACGTGTCGGATGTCCTGTCAAAGCACCAACACAACCAAGCAGATACACCAGAAGATCCACGGTAGAGGAAGCGTCTGCATCGAGCTGCCGGAAGTGGTATTACGTACGCTGGGATTGTCTTTACAGAGAAAATGGCTCTACATTCAATAAAGTATTCAAAACGATTTTAGTAGTCGTCCCCTTTGCCCCCCAAGCGGTGGTGGCTTTTGACCGCAGCATTTAGGCCCGCAAAGCTAATAAGCGTTGGAATAAAAAGTCCTCCAAAACTCCACCTAGAACTTTATTACTCTTCTTCTCGCCAAATGTCAAACTGTGGCGCATTTTCCTCTTCTAAATGGACCTGTCCACTCCAACGGCACAGAACTTAACCTGTCCACTCCAACGGCACCGGTTTCCCATACAGGTTACAGTCAAAAAAAAATCGCGACCTGTTTTGTTTTTGTTTTCTTTCTGCGGAAACTGCTAGAAAACTTATCAAAACAAATACCGAGTTGCCAAACTTGATCGAAAAACTGCTCGAGCTATGACAGCAGGGATGCAAGATCGATTTCGCTTTGTTCAAAAGTCGAGCAGACGCTGACCGCTTTAACTCGCTTTAACGCGCGTTAACTTGCGATAACTTGCTTTTAGGTGGCTTTATGTGAAAACTTGGCACGATGAGTAGCGTTGACGCTTTTCGAGCTCGTTTTTGTGCGTTTTAGTGTGTTACCGCGGAGTGACGTCCCCCTCGGATAATCACACACTTTTTTAAAGCCGGAACAAGACTTATCGTTTATTCAATTTTATATTTGAAATTCATGGAATTTTTTTCAAGCATCTGCGCTAGTTTTTACAACTTGCTGAAACTACATTTAAGATTCCTGCAATATTGGGCTGTATTATTATGCCCCTGATCGTATAAATGTCCCATATGCATTTTCATCGATTTCGAGTTATTGATGCAGATTGGTTCAAAATTGGGTACAGCAGTATACTGCCTGTAATTGAAGATTAACAATTTATACCAAATCAAGTGTTTCGAGAAAAACGAGTTCAAGTATTCGTCAAAAAATCGATATCTCAACATTGCTTCGACGAAGTCGGCTCAAAATGTTGGTGAAGACTCATTAAACCTGTCCCATGTGCATGACGCAGGACGATTTTCAAAAAGTCGCCAGTTTTTGATATTTTGTATTTTTTGAAAATTCAAAATTTCAAAATCGGGCTTCGTCATGCACACGGGATATGTCTTGGGAGTCTTCACCCAAAATTTCAGCCATTTTGCTCCGTCCCATTTCGAGATATTGTGGGTCCCGTAAATCAACTCGGTGTATCGAGAAAAACGATCAGAAAGTTTGACAGTCCGCTTTGCGCATTGCCAAATTTTGAGCTTAAATCGTCTTTTACTCAGTTTAATCATGAAATATCGTCATGAAACTTCCAGGAGTGATTGAAAAACATCTTTTAAGTGGATTTAGCAGCATCATGTACATGCCGTGCGTTTTGAGAAAACGCATTTGAATGTTGGGCATCATTTTTCAATTCCCATTTTAATATAATAACAAAAGAAGATGAGCAATTCTTGCTAAAACCGTCCCACTAGATGCACATGTTCCCTAATCGTTACGGCAATGTTCTCATTCGGTTCGGCGCATCAAAAAACCATAAAAACTACCTTCGAACCAATGAAAATGTCAGCCGTTAGCCAACTGTAAAGCATAAGCATAAGCATAGGTGCCCACAGTTACTACTCCGTTATTGACCAGGACCTCCAGAAGTTACATCCACGAGCCGTGGAAGATGAGTGGGAGCTATCTTTCCTCGTTTCGCAACTTCTCAAAGGCCCCTATTATGCTGATCAGTACCGGCGCCGGCCACGACCAGTGGTAGGGTCACGGGGAAGTGGATGGGAATGTTAGTCCGATACTTGAGTGATAGAGACCGCCCAATCGACTGGGTATGAAGTCAGGATTCATGAGTGGCAGTGATGTGACCATGAGCATTTTGTTTATCGGTTGAACATTTTAAATTTTAGGCAGCCGGCTGCGGAAAGATAAATAATTGATTATTTATACAGTTTTTTTTTTTATCGCACGCGTGCCAGCCGAGCAGTAGTGCTATGGGCTGGACTGGATCGGTATATTTATACTGTTTTTACAATTCAGCTAACGTGAGCAAATTTCAAAAATAGTAAATAAATGACGCTGTACTCTTCATAAAATCGATTGTGTGATGAATTACTAAAACTGCCCGTTGGAATAAATTTTTACGATCATTTACGACGAAAATTATCGCGAAAAACAGGACTGCGCGTTCCCAGAAGCACTGCACTTATCTGTCAGCCGTTAGCCAACTGTAAAGAAAAACTTGTTTTGAACAATGGATTTTTTCGAAAATATGCCCTAGTTTGAAGAAATGATGTATCCCAAAATACATTACCAAACATCAAAAACTTATATACCGTTGGAAAGGTAATCGTGAGGGCTTTCTTTCACACTTTGATAAACATTTCAAGTTTTTTTTTCGAGATTAATTTTCAGGGTTTTTGGGAAACTTATTAAACTTATTAACCAACCACATAAAATCAACATGAGAAAAGTAGTGTAATGAAATAGTTTTTGTATAGTTATTAGTGGATGAAAGAAATTGGTCAAATTTCAGTTCAAAATAATCAAAGCTCAGTCTTCAGAAATGAGCCTTATTAACAGTCAAAATAAAGCAGGATTGCATTTGAGCCGAATATACAGTCATGTGAGGCAAATCTGCACATAAAGGATGAATAGGGACAGCTATTTCAACTATGCTTTCACTCATCAGATCATATTTTTAATTTGTTTATGTAAAAACATAGATAAACAAACAAGTTTCTAAATTTTAAGCTTTTAAGTACTCTGAAAACTAATGTCCTGACTTAGACTGTAGTCACGATTTGCCACATTTAACTGAAGTAATATTTGTTTAAGGAAGGTCTGCTTTATTTGTATAACCTCAATCGTGTACCAAAAATTGCAAAATTGAAATCAACATTTTTTGATCAAGTTAAAATTTTCGATTTTCTCTTCGCCATATTGGACGCCATCTTCAATAATCATCTTATTCCAGGTCTTGACTAAGACTTTGATAGAATGAGTTTTAAAAAATCATGTTTTTTATGCAAAAAATTGATTTTAAAAATTTTGATTTTCCGTACGTTCTACCCAACTAGTGGGGCAAGATGAACAACCCGTTGGGGCAAGAGGAACAATGCATGAAATAACATGTTAATTTGCTAACAATTGAACTGTCATCACTTAGATACATCAGATAAGAATGTATTTGAAACGTTTCTTTCATTTTTAGATTAAAAAATAATATTTTGCTAAAAATTAGATCGTTTTCACGAAAAAAAATTATTGCTTTGATGAAAAAAAGGAAATTTTCAGAATATCACTATATTTTGCATGGACAATTTTTTTACAATTGTTTATCAGTTTTTAAGTACTTTTAAGTATTTATTTCTCAATAAAATATGTTGTTGCAGCGATTCGTATTTTTTTTCCATACTAAAAATCCATATGGTACACTTGCCCCACCTGAACAAGATTTTTTAAAAGCTCTCAACAAAAATAACCAGAAGTTAAATCATACTTTATAATAGGTGCAAGTCATTAGTAGGGACACTACTGATCAAGGAAAAATAGCAGTTTGATAAAATGAGCCTTAAACGGAACCCTAAGCCTTATTTTGTACTTTCCAAATATTATAAGAAAACAAAGGTTTTGAAAAAAACTTCATTAAATCTTATGTCCCGTGGCGTTTACGTCGTTTTGGCGGTTATGTGTTAGTAGAATCAGTTGATTGCAATGCTAGCAACAATTCCTCATACTGGAAATAATCAAAATTGTAAAAATTACGGCCGTACGAGCGATTGTTCCTCTTGCCCCATATGGTCGTCTTGCCCCACCTTCCCCTATCCCGCTTCCCTTAAGGAATCCGACTTCGTGACCGCGATATTCGGACTCAGCAGGGTCGAGTTAGCCTAGATCCATCAACACTTGGCCTGTTACACGATTTGCCGTTAGACATGCTGTTTTTGGGTGGCCGGAGCCCCCGAGGGTGTTCCGATAGCGGAACATTTGCGGAACCATAAGAGTTGGGGCAATACGGGATCCAACTTTAGGTTTTTTGATACTGGACATCAGATCTGATACCACCTGGAGTGGCCGGAGGCCCCGGGAGCAGGAGTGTAGCCAGAATTTTGGTTGGGGGGGGGGGCTGGAAGAATAAGTTTTCTTCTTCTTTACTTCTTTTTCCCTCTTTCCCAGATGTCTTCCAAAAATTTCAGGGGAGGGGGGCTTCAGCTCGAAGCCCCGTTATCCAACGTCAAAATAACATGAGACCATCTGTGAGCAGAAATAAATACAGCCATGCCTCGGTTTTGCACGCCTCGCCTTTGCACTGCCCCGGTTTTGCACCGTTCAGCTGCCTCGGTTAAGCACGGCCCAGTGCTTAACTGAAGCACAGATCTTATGGGATTTTGGCTATATGGGAGACATTGGCTATAATTCTATGAATAATCATGCAAACATCAAAAAATTATAGTGTTTTGGAATCGGGATGATGTCAGCTATCCATTAAAATTTTTATTTCATGAAAATTTTCACAAAAATACGTATTTTCCCTGTATTTTGAAAATGCATATTTTTTTCTCTAAAGAAAACAAATATATATTGTTATTGCAATATATGTACCAAATGATCAGGTTTTTTCATACATTTTGGATGTAACAATAATAATAATTTAAATAATTTTAGAAAATACTCAAAATTTTCACAAAACTACGTATTTTTGAAAAAAAAATACTCAAAATTTCAATTTTTACAATATGGGTATCAAACGATCGGGATTTTTTCATACATTTCGAATGTAATAACAACATTTTAAGAAACTACTAAAAATTTTCACAAAACTACGTATTTTCGAAAAAAATACTCAAAATTTCCGTTTTTACAATATGACCTTTTAAATTAAATTGAAGCATAGTCTCAATATTCCTGCTCAGCGGATTTCGTCAGGAGGAGAAGACGATGATCACGATACCAAATGAACACAAAGCAATCTAAATACACTGTTTTCAGGCTGGAATAGATACCAAACTGTCACACGTAGCACTACAATTGGCAATTGGCGGTGCGTCTCAGTACTAATGAGGTGGTTGCGGATTCAAGTCCCGTCGTCCCTTGGAAAAATCGGACACATGACGATACAAAGTAGGGTAGAGTAGTCATCAATGAGACACGGGGAACAATGATAAAATGGCTCTCACAAGTCGAAGTTTCAACCAATCAGGCTCATATTTGGGGGAAAGGTGTGTCTACTGGATACACGTCTGCCATATTAATGGCTTTGGTTATGGACGCTCCCTTGAAAAGTTATTCATAAATGTTTGATTCTGGGGTGTAAAAGTAAATTATGGACAAAAATTACTTTTTCGCTCGTAGGCTGCCATTTACACCAAAACTAATATTTCTTCAAATTTCTTTCGACGTTCCATAGGGATTAAGTTGGGCTACAATGTCCTTTCATTAGATTTGGCCAAAATTTAGAATAAACTCAGAATCCAGGGCTGTCTCATTGTTCCCCACTAATTTCAGCCCATGGGTAACAATGAAACACTTTGATTTTTCTTCAATAAACTTTTCAAAATCGATGGAAATCTTTCAAAACATGAATTAAAAGTGATTTTTGGCATATTTATAGAGTTTAAACTTCATTAAACCAAAAATACAAAGTTATTTTTTATTAATATATGGATTTTACAAAATTGAAATACTTTTTAGTGTAACTTTTGTTATTAAAAGTTTCATGTTGGCAAAATTGCTCTAAAATGTTCAAGGCAAGTCACCTGCAATGGAACAATACAAAAACATGATGTTTTGCTAGAAAAATGTTGATTTTCGTAGAGTGTCTCATTGTTCCTGCCAAGTGCGTCTACAATGAGACAGTTGAATAACTCTGGCTGTAGATGTCGGATCGATCTCATATTTTTGTCAATGTTAGAACACATTAAAAGAATGATAATGCAACTAAAAGCTCATTAAAACATGCTGATGAAAAAATTAGAAAAATCGTTGAAAGTTGAAAACCAAAAGTGTCTCATTGATGACTACCCTACCCTAACAATTAATGAAAAAATCTCAACCATGTGATACTCATATTGTAAGAAACTGAAATTTGGGGAATTTTTTTTCGAAAAAATTTAGTTTTGTGAGAATTTGGGTATATCCACAAATTTGTGTTATAACTTTTGAAATGTATAAAAAAATCCCGAACATTTGATACCTCTTGTAAAAATACTAATTTTGAGTATTTTTTTTCAAAAATACGTAGTTTTGTGTAAACTTTGAGTATTTTCATTTTTTCTAATAACTTTCGAAATGTATGAAAAAATCCCGATCGTTTGATACGCACATAGTAAAAACGAAAATCTTGAGCACTTTTTTTTCAAAAATTCGTAGTTTTGTGAAAATTTTGAGTATTTTCTAAAAATGTTGTTATTAAATTTGAAATTTATGAAAAAATCCCGATCGTTTGTTACTTATTGTAATTGTGATGTATTGTGATACTGCAAAAAAAATTATTTTGAGTATTTTTTCGAAAATACGTAGTTTTGTGAAAATTTTGAGTATTTTCTAAAAATGTTGTTATTACATTCGTAATGTATGAAAAAATCTCGATCGTTTGATACCCGTATTGTAAAAATTGAAATTTTGAGTAGTTTTTCGAAAATACGTAGTTTTGTGAAAATTTTGAGTATTTTCTAAAAATGTTGTTATTACATTCGAAATGTATGAAAAAAAACCCGATCGTTTGATACCCATATTGTAAAAATTGAAATTTTGAGTATTTTTTTCGAAAATACGTAGTTTTGTGAAAATTTTGAGTATTTTCTAAAAATGTTATTGTTACATCTAAAATGTTTGAAAAAACCTGATCATTTGATACCCATATTGCAATAAAAATAAATTTATGGTTTCTTTAGAGAAAAAATATGCATTTTCGAAATACAGGAAAATTACGTATTTTTGTAGAAACTTTCATGAAATAATAATTTTAATGGATAGCTAACATCATCCCGATTCCAAAACACTCTAATTTTCTGATGTTTGCATGATTTTTCGTACGATTAAAGCCAATGTCTCCCATATAGCCAAAATCCCATAAGCTCTGTGCCTCGGTTATGCACTCCTCGGTTTTGCATCCCCCATATGCGGTGCTAAACCGAGGCACGACTGTAGATCTTAAGAAATAACTCTTTCGTGATTGATTTTGTGACCAAGAAACGCAAATATTAATAACTATAAAAAAATTATTTACTTTTGTGTCCGAAGTTCTTCGTCATGATGGTTATGCCTCTAACATTACCACAGCACCTTTTTTAAATCAATTCTTCTATTTGAAACATAATATGCATCATACGCAAAGGTAATGGAATTATGCCGTAAGGTTTATTTAAAATATCAACAGTTCGTTTTTTGTCTTTTTGTTTTGAAGGACTGAAGAATCGAAAAACTTGATGTGAAAATCAATACATCTTTAAAAAAATGCCCTAAAACGAAATCAAACATAAAACGAACACTCAAATCAACCAGAAAAGAAGAGAGTTGGAAATTCAGTTCACCTTGGAAAAACTCTGATGAAATAGTGTAGACAAAACCTCACAAATCAAGACAAAATTACAACCAATAACAAAAGAAAAATCACATTCATAGTCATTAGACCAGGAGGAGTGCCGACACGGATCAAGAAAAAGAAGATTCTATTTTTCTACGACTTACAATTAATCGAATACCTTACAGTGGCCGCATGCTTTGTACTGTATATCGAATCCAGATGAACAAACCGAGATGATATAATGCGTTGAATTTTTGTCATTTTGTATTTAACAATCAAAGAAAGTAAGCAACACAAATTTCCCCCCTTTAAAATAGCGAAATCCTCTAACAGAAATACGTATTGTTATATGAGCAAAGAAATACAAGTAAAAGTTCAAATCCTAGAATTACACAACACAAAATCAGTAGCCAACAAGCAGCAGCAGCAGCATCGAATCTTTGGATGCCAAGAAGAGCAGTTTAAAAACATCCAAAAAACAACAAACACACAAAAACTTAACGTAAAAAACCACTGCCCGTTTATTGAACAAAGTTAATCAGACAAAAAGTAAAATTGCACGAAACATACAAACAAGCTGAGCGGTTCTGTGTGAATGAACGTACAAATTTTCCTATCCTTCTGTTTTGTGTTTACTGTACCTTAAAACTATAAGCGAATCATTGAAATTATTACAATCGGATTGGAAATTGGCGCGAGTGATACGGAATGATCTTCCCTTCCTTTATCTCCCTTCTATCATTTCCCTTTCCTCTTCCAGAGCTCATCCCCTCTTTAAAAATTAAAACAAAAACAAAACTCCCATTAGCTAACCATTAATGTTCAATGTGCAAATCACGAGATACAAACTTTCAGTTCAAATCACCTAGATATTTACTCTCATATATGAATGTGGAAATATGAAGAAAAAAATGTAATCAATGTTCTAAAAGAAACTGGAAAAAAGAGATCTTTAAGTAAACCAAACAACAAACAACAAATGAAAGATGAAAAGAAGAAGTGAACAAATTGTCGATATAACAGCTGTTGACCACGAGTGGGATCATTCTGAGATTCTATTTTGCAAATGCATAAAAATTCAACCTTTTTGCTGGATGACATGTACATATGCACAAAAACTGGGTGGAATTTTGGTCACCCTAACGAGCGCAAAACCCCGGGTGAAATAATCTGATGGAACACGCGGTCGCGGCCCCAAATCGATTGGCAGTCCCTAGAAATAAGCTCATACGAAAAATTAGAACGAAATTGTATAAAAAAAACCTAACTGAATTTGGCTAATTCCAAAAACCAACCAAAATCAACGATTGGACATTGAAAATGCACGGTGATTGTTGCCTAACAGAGTTATTTTAAAAAATTACCTACTAGTAAATGTTCTGGACAAGACACCACACTGAACAAAAATCGGCTAATATTTTCGAAGCAGTTTGTGTTTTGACAGAGAAAACGAATAAAAAAAGAATAAAGTAAACAAAAAGTCTGTAAAATGTGTTATTATTTTGAAAAAGAGTAAACAAAACTGTAAAAACATACTAAGATCAAATCCAAGTGCAATTTTTTTCAAAAAGCGATTTTTAATCTAATCAAAATTAAGCATAATTGGATATTTTAAAAACTACAAAAAAACTAGAAGCCTAGATAAATCGAAATTTGCCCCACTTTCGTGTAAATACAATATTATCAAACGAAAACAAAAAAAAAATCGAACGTTTCGTCAGGTTATTTTAGCGCGGCTGGGCAGGGGAAAAGGAAACGGAACGATTTTGTATACGAAACGCGAATATTTGATTCTGGAACAGATCAATACTCAAACAAGTGGTTTAGAACAGTTGCAGAGAATCTCGCACTAGGGTGACCAAGAGATGTGACGTAATGGTGGGCTGTGTACTACAGTAGAAATTAACGGTAGCGATTAATTATTTTTTGTTTTGTGTAAATATCAAAATCTGAAAATATTCAGAGCAGCAAGAAAAGAAAACCGGGACAAAGAGGCAACCAGTTTGTTAAAACATGTTTTTTGTTACACTCATGCGAAAGCGACACTCGAGCGGAAAGAGATGAGAAAATTTGTTACCACAAAAGGGAAGAAGAAGAAGAAGCACACAGCACAAAAATAACTGTCAAATACACGAACCAAGTAAAAATTACTCACATTTGTTTCTGCAGAAAGCACTGAAGCGTTTTTTCGCTAAAGTTATTTTGTTTAATTTTTATTTTTTGTACCATAGGTGATTGGAAGTGTGCTAGGGAAGTTGTACCACTCACAGCTCTTAAAGCACACATACAAAAAATGACAAACAACAAAAAAATATGGGAAACGTGTATTGTTAGTAACAAAATTATATTTAAAACAAACGAATCTGATTGAACAGAGAGAAAACTGAAAGAGAGAGAAAAAAGGAAAAATAAATTGTAAACAAATAATACACACACAAAAATAGTACTAGAGGTGTAAGTATATATACATTATTATACTTATAATTACTATGAACTTCATTATACCGATATTAATGCAGAATATTTAAAGGTAAACATGAATACAACAATGTAATTAATATTATATATTTGATTCAAAGTGATGAAATAAATCGTACTACAAATGGAATCAAAATGCTGTATTTGATTTTTCCGAAAACCATACAAATTCATGAGAGTTTTTCACTCAAAATTAAAGTATTAATTTAATGTCAAACTAAACATGAATATTTAAGATCTGTCATCTGTCACTTATAATATACCTAGCCAAAAAGTTGAACCTATCTACAACTATTCGGAGGTGAGACGTCTTCAAACTAGAGTAACCATCTTTGACCATTCTAAATCATGATAAAAATTGTTGATTCATCAAGTATCCATATAAATTTGAGGGAGATAATAAACGATAAGAAAATTTTAAATATTCTGTATCTTAGTGCATCTCCAGCGCGGGTAGCAAACATCGAAGCAAATCAAATTTGCACCCGACGTCAACCCCACCGCGGTGCCTTTCGCGGTAGCAAATTTGCTCTCAGTTCATCGGAATTTCACTTTGCTACCCGCTATTCTGCTGGTTTTCTTCCGTGGCAAATGGAATGATGCACGGAAAATTGAGTCAAGCACGAAAAAAAATATATTTTTTCAAATAAAAAAATAAAAAAAAAGAAAAAAAAAAGTCAAAAAATTTCTAAAAAATAAAATTAAAAAAATTAAAAATAATACATAAAATTTAAAAAATTAAAAAAAGCATTTTTTTTTTAATTTAAAAAAAAATTTAGGCCGTTGCAATTATTTTTCAAAGTTTATGTCACCCCTGCCCCTGAAAAATCAAGGGGTAAATTTTTTTTGAATCCTTTGAAAATATTTTAAATTTTCATAAAAAATTTTTTGGGGAAAAAAAATTTCGTCAATACCTTGATATTTTCAAAACTAATGATTGGAAGGCAACTGTACGCCTGTAAAAAGCATTTTAAAACACTTTTTGAATCAAAATGTTGAAACCTAGGCTTGTAATTTCAATTTTTATATGTCTTTTATTTTTTTGCACCCCCCCCTCCCCCACGACTTTGGTCAGAGCCGAGGGACATAAACTTTGAAAAATATTTGAAACGGCCTTAAAAAATAAAAAAAAAAATAAAAAAGTTAAAGAATTTAAAAAAATTAAAATAAAAAAAAAGAATTTATAAAAATAAAAAAAAATAAAAAAAATAAAAAAAATTATAAAAAAATTAAAAAAATAAGAAAAAAAAATAAAAAAAAAGAAAAAAAATTAAAAAAAAATATTTTTTTTTATTTTTTATTTTTTTATTTTTTTTAAATTAAAAAATTTAAAAAATTAAAAAAAAACTAAAAAAAATAAAAAAAAAGATATTTTTTTATTTTCATTTTTATTTTTTTTTTAATTCAATGAATTTAAAAAATAAAAAAAAATTTAAACTAAAAAAAAATTAAAAGAAGAAAAAAAATAAATTTTTATTGAAACAATTTAAACAAATTGAAAAAAATGAAAAAAAATAAAACTAAATAGAAAAAAATTTAAAACATAAAAAATTTAAAATAAATTTAAAAAAATAAACTTTTCTAACGCATTTTTTGTTTTTGAATTTTTGTGTTTTTAAATTTTGGATTTTTCGTATTTTAGAATTTTTGATTTTTAAAATTTTAGAATTTTGGAAGTTTTGAATTTTTAATTTTCTTAGATTTTAGAATTTTTGGATTTTTGAATTTTTGAAATTTTGAATCATACACAAATCTCCGAAACACGCATTCAAAACATTGCCCCCGGCTTGCCGGTACTTGTCGGGTATCAGAAAATGAGTACCCGATAGGTACCGACACATATTTTTCTTCTACAGATAAACTTGAGATCAAATTTGATACCTGCTTTGCTACGCGCGGTGGGAGACTCGGGGGCAAACTCGAGAGCAAATTTGGTGGGAATCAAATCGGGTAGCAAATTGTTTAACTTTCGACATTTTCGAAAAATGAAATTTTCAATAGGATTAAAAAGTTTAATAAACTTTTAGCATTTCTAGGCATGAATCAACACATAATTATTGATTTTGAAGGTAAACGAGAGCAAAAAATGATAAAAACCCATATTTGCCCCCCGCGGTGGGCTTGTTTCGGTGGCAAATTTGCTACCTTAGCGGTGGGGATGACGGAGTTTTTTCAAGGTGGCAAATTTGATCTCGGTATTCATGAGCCGGGTGCAAATTTGATTTGCACCCCAGCGCTGGAGATGCCTAAGGCCAACTGTAAAGAAAAACTTGTTTTGAACAATGGATCTTTTCGAAAATATGCCCTAGTTTGAAGCAATGATATATCCCAAAATACATTACCAAACATCGAAAACTTATATACCGTTGGAAAGGTAATCGTGAGGACTTTCTTTCACACTTTGATAAACATTTCAAGTTTTTTTTTTCAAGAGTAATTTTTTGGGTTTTTGGAAAACTTATTAAACTTATTAACCAACCACATAAAATCAACATGAGAAAAGTAGTGTAATGAAATAGTTTTCGTATAGCTATTAGTGGATGAAAGAAATTGGTCAAATTTCAGTTCAAAATAATCAAAGCTCAGTCTTCAGAAATGAGCCTTATTAAGAGTCAAAATAAAGCAGGATTGCATTTGAGCCAAACATACAGTCATGTGAGGCAAATCTGCACATAAAGGATGAATAGGGACAGCTATTTCAACTATGCTTTCACTCATCAGATCATATTTTTAATTTGTTTATGTAAAAACATAGATAAACAAACAAGTTTCTAAATTTTAAGCTTTTAAATACTCTGAAAACTAATGTCCTGACTTAGACTGTAGTCACGATTTGCCACATTTAACTGAAGTAATATTTGTTTAAGGAAGGTCTGCTTTATTTGTATAACCTCAATCGTGTACCAAAAATTGCAAAATTGAAATCAACATTTTTTGATCAAGTTAAAATTTTCGATTTTCTCTTCGCCATATTGAACGCCATCTTGGATAACACGCTCGTGGATCGCCGTGACCGATTTTCATGGTCATAATCGGGTTCAGCGACCCCAAATTAGTCAAATTTGATCGGTCACAAGCCTATTACATGTTGTTTAAAAATACTTGAAGATTTTCTCTTCACCATATTGGACGCGGCCCAAAATTAGTCAAAATCGACACGTCGACAACCTTCATACTGTGATATTGTTGACTTCTCTATATATGAATAGGGGAAAGTGGGGCAAGTGTAACAAGCTAAGGAAATGCTCGTTATAACCCACCAAAACTTTCAAGCTCTGTCGGATTTTTCAATAATCATCTTATTCCAGGTCTTGACTAAGACTTTGATAGAATAAGTTTTAAAAAATCATGTTTTTTATGCAAAAAATTGATTTTAAAAATTTTGATTTTCCGTACGTTCAACCCAACTAGTGGGGCAAGATGAACAACCCGTTGGGGCAAGAGGAACAATGCATGAAATAACATGTTAATTTGCTAACAATTGAACTGTTATCACTTAGATACATCAGATAAGAATGTATTTGAAACGTTTCTTTCATTTTTAGATTAAAAAATAATATTTTGCTAAAAATTAGATCGTTTTCACGAAAAAAAATTATTGCTTTGATGAAAAAAAGGAAATTTTCAGAATATCACTATATTTTGCATGGACAATTTTTTACAATTGTTTATCAGTTTTTAAGTACTTTTATGTATTTATTTCTCAATAAAATATGTTGTTGCAGCGATTCGTATTTTTTTCCATACTAAAAATCCATATGGTACACTTGCCCCACCTGAACAAGATTTTTTAAAAGCTCTCAACAAAAATAACCAGAAGTTAAATCATACTTTATAATAGGTGCAAGTCATTAGTAGGGACACTACTGATCTAGGAAAAATAGCAGTTTGATAAAATGAGCCTTAAAACGAACCCTAAGCCTTATTTTGTACTTTCCAAATATTATAAGAAAACAAAGGTTTTGAAAAAAACTTCATTAAATCTTATGTCCCGTGGCGTTTACGTCGTTTTGGCGGTTATGTGTTAGTAGAATCAGTTGATTGCAATGCTAGCAACAATTCCTCATACTGGAAATAATCAAAATTGTAAAAATTACGGCCGTACGAGCGATTGTTCCTCTTGCCCCATATGGTCGTCTTGCCCCACCTTCCCCTATCCCGCTTCCCTTAAGGAATCCGACTTCGTGACCGCGATATTCGGACTCAGCAGGGTCGAGTTAGCCTAGATCCATCAACACTTGGCCTGTTACACGATTTGCCGTTAGACATGCTGTTTTTGGGTGGCCGGAGCCCCCGAGAGTGTTCCGATAGCGGGACATTTGCCGAACCATAAGAGTTGGGGCAATACGGGATCCAACTTTAGGTTTTTTGATACTGGACATCAAATCTGATACCACCTGGAGTGGCCGGAGGCCCCGGGAGCAGGAGTGTAGCCAGAATTTTGGTTGGGGGGGGGGGGGGCTGGAAGAATAAGTTTTCTTCTTCTTTACTTCTTTTTCCCTCTTTCCCAGATGTCTTCCAAAAATTTCAGGGGAGGGGGGCTTCAGCTCGAAGCCCCGTTATCCAACGTCAACATAACATGAGACCATCTGTGCGCAGAAATAAATACAGCCATGCCTCGGTTTTGCACCGTTCAGCTGCCTCGGTTAAGCACGGCCCAGTGCTTAACTGAAGCACAGATCTTATGGGATTTTGGCTATATGGGAGACATTGGCTATAATTCTTTGAATAATCATGCAAACATCAAAAAATTATAGTGTTTTGGAATCGGGATGATGTCAGCTATCCATAAAAATTTTTATTACATGAAAATTTTCACAAAAATACGTATTTTTCCTGTATTTTGAAAATGCATATTTTTTTCTCTACAGAAACCAAAAATATATTGTTATTGCAATATATGTACCAAATGATCAGGTTTTTTCATACATTTTGGATGTAACAATAATAATAATTTAAATAATTTTAGAAAATACTCCAAATTTTCACAAAACTACGTATTTTCGAAAAAAATACTCAAAATTTCAATTTTTACAATATGGGTATCAAACGATCGGGATTTTTTCATACATTTCGAATGTAATAACAACATTTTAAGAAACTACTCAAAATTTTCACAAAACTACGTATTTTCGAAAAAAATACTCAAAATTTCCGTTATTACAATATGACCTTTTAAATTAAATTAAAGCATAGTCTCAATATTCCTGCTCAGCGGATTTCGTCAGAAGGAGAAGACGATGATCACGATACCAAATGAACACAAAGCAATCTAAATACACTGTTTTCAGGCTGGAATAGATACCAAACTGTCACACGTAGCACTACAATTGGCAATTGGCGGTGCGTCTCAGTACTAATGAGGTGGTTGCGGATTCAAGTCCCGAAAAAATCGGACACATGACGATACAAAGTAACAATTAATGAAAAAATCTCAACCATGTGATACTCATATTGTAAGAAACTGAAATTTGGGGAATTTTTTTCGAAAAAATTTATTTTTGTGAGAATTTGGGTATATCCACAAATTTGTGTTATAACTTTTGAAATGTATAAAAAAATCCCGAACATTTGATACCTCTTGTAAAAATACAAATTTTGAGTATTTTTTTTTTCAAAAGTACGTAGTTTTGTGTAAACTTTGAGTATTTTCATTTTTTTAATAACTTTCCCGATCGTTTGATACGCACATAGTAAAAACGAAAATCTTGAGCACTTTTTTTTCAAAAATTCGTAGTTTTGTGAAAATTTTGAGTATTTTCTAAAAATGTTGTTATTAAATTTGAAATTTATGAAAAAATCCCGATCGTTTGATACTTATTGTAATTGTGATGTATTGTGATATTGTAAAAAAAATAATTTTGAGTTTTTTTTTCGAGAATACGTAGTTTTGTGAAAATTTTGAGTATTTTCTAAAAATGTTGTTATTACATTCGTAATGTATGAAAAAATCCCGATCGTTTGATACCCGTATTGTAAAAATTGAAATTTTGAGTATTTTTTCGAAAATACGTAGTTTTGTGAAAATTTTGAGTATTTTCTAAAAATGTTGTTATTATATTCGAAATGTTTGAAAAAAACCTGATCATTTGATACCCATATTTCAATAAAAATAAATTTATGGTTTCTTTAGAGAAAAAATATGCATTTTCGAAATACACTTTCATGAAATAATAATTTTAATGGATAGCTGACATCATCCCGATTCCAAAACACTATAATTTTCTGATGTTTGCATGATTTTTCGTACGATTAAAGCCAATGTCTCCCATATAGCCAAAATCCCATAAGATCTGTGCCTCGGTTATGCACGCCTCGGTTTTGCATCCCCCATATGCGGTGCTAAACCGAGGCACGACTGTAGATCTTAAGAAATAACTCTTTCGTGATTGATTTTGTGGCCAAGAAACGCAAATATTAATAATTATAAAAAAAATATTTACTTTTGTGTCCGAAGTTCTTCGTCATGATGGTTATGCCTCTAACATTACCACAGCACCTTTTTTAAATCAATTCATTTAATTGAAACATAATATGCATCATACGCAAAGGTAATGGAATTATGCCGTAAGGTTTATTTAAAATATCAACAGTTGGTTTTTTGTCTTTTTGTTTTGAAGGACTGAAGAATCGAAAAACTTAATGTGAAAATCAATACATCTTAAAAAAAATGCCCTAAAACGAAATCAAACATAAAACGAACACTCGAATCAACCAGAAAAGAAAAACTCTGATGAAATAGTGTAGACAAAACCTCACAAATGAAGACAAAATTACAACCAATAACAAAAGAAAAATCACATTCATAGTCATTAGACCAGGAGGAGTGCCGACACGGATCAAGAAAAAGAAGATTCTATTTTTCTACCACGTACAATTAATGAAATACCTTACAGTGGCCGCATGCTTTGTACTGTATATCGAATCCAGATGAACAAACCGAGATGATATAATGCGTTGAATTTTTGTCATTTTGTATTTAACAACCAAAAAGTAACCAACACAAATTCCCCCCTTAAAAATAGTGAAATCCTCTAACAGAAATACGTATTGTTATATGAGCAAAGAAATAAAATTAAAAGTTCAAATCCTAGAATTACACAACACAAAATCAGTAGCCAACAAGCAGCAGCAGCAGCATCGAATCTTTGGATGCCAAGAGGAGCAGTTTAAAAACATCCAAAAAACAACAAACACACAAAAACTTAACGTAAAAAACCACTGCCCGTTTATTGAACAAAGTAAATCAGACAAAAAGTAAAATTGCACGAAACATACAAACAAGCTGAGCGGTTCTGTGTGAATGAACGTACAAATTTTCCTATCCTTCTGTTTTGTGTTTACTGTACCTTAAAACTATAAGCGAATCATTGAAATTATTACAATCGGATTGGAAATTGGCGCGAGTGATACGGAATGATCTTCCCTTCCTTTATCTCCCTTCTATCATTTCCCTTTCCTCTTCCAGAGCTCATCCCCTCTTTAAAAATTAAAACAAAAACAAAACTCCCATTAGCTAACCATTAATGTTCAATGTGCAAATCACGAGATACAAACTTTCAGTTCAAATCACCTAGATATTTACTCTCATATATGAATGTGGAAATATGAAAAAAAAAATGTAATCAATGTTCTAAAAGAAACTGGAAAAAAGAGATCTTTAAGTAAACCAAACAACAAACAACAAATGAAAGATGAAAAGAAGAAGTGAACAAATTGTCGATATAACAGCTGTTGACCACGAGTGGGATCATTCTGAGATTCTATTTTGCAAATGCATAAAAAATCAACCTTTTTGCTGGATGACATGTACATATGCACAAAAACTGGGTGGAATTTTGGTCACCCTAACGAGCGCAAAACCCCGGGTGAAATAATCTGATGGAACACGCGGTCGCGGCCCCAAATCGATTGGCAGTCCCTAGAAATAAGCTCATACGAAAAATTAGAACGAAATTGTATAAAAAAAACTGAATTTGGCTAATTCCAAAAACCAACCAAAATCAACGATTGGACATTGAAAATGCACGGTGATTGTTGCCTAACAGAGTTATTTTAAAATATTACCTACTAGTAAATGTTCTGGACAAGACACCACACTGAACAAAAATCGGCTAATATTTTCGAAGCAGTTTGTGTTTTGACAGAGAAAACGAACAAAAAAATAGAAACAAGTAAACAAAAAGTCTGTAAAATGTGTTATTATTTTGAGAAAGAGTAAAAAAATCTGTAAAAACTTACTAAGATCAAATCCAAGTGCAATTTTTTTCAAAAAACGATTTTTAATCTAATCAAAATTAAGCATAATTGGATATTTTAAAACTACAAAAAAAACTAGAAGCCTAGATAAATCAAAATTTGCCCCACTTTCGTGTAAATACAAAATTATTAAACGAAAACAAAAAAAAATCGAACGTTTCGTCAGGTTATTTTAGCGCGGCTGGGCAGGGGAAAAGGAAACGGAACGATTTTGTATACGAAACGCGAATATTTGATTCTGGAACAGATCAATACTCAAACAAGTGGTTTAGAACAGTTGCAGAGAATCTCGCACTAGGGTGACCAAGAGATGTGACGTAATGGTGGGCTGTGTACTACAGTAGAAATTAACGGTAGCGATTAATTATTTTTTGTTTTGTGTAAATATCAAAATCTGAAAATATTCAGAGCAGCAAGAAAAAAAACCGGGACAAAGAGGCAAACAATTTGTTAAAACATGTTTTTTGTTACACTCATGCGAAAGCGACACTCGAGCGGAAAGAGATGAGAAAATTTGTTACCACAAAAGGGAAGAAGAAGAAGAAGCACACAGCACAAAAATAACTGTCAAATACACGAACCAAGTAAAAATTACTCACATTTGTTTCTGCAGAAAGCACTGAAGCGTTTTTTCGCTAAAGTTATTTTATTTCACTTTTATTTTTTGTACCATAGGTGATTGGAAGTGTGCTAGGGAAGTTGTACTACTCACAGCTCTTAAAGCACACCTACAAAAAATGACAAACAACAAAAAAATATGGGAAACGTGTATTGTTAGTAACAAAATTATATTTAAAACAAACGAATCTGATTGAACAGAGAGAAAACTGAAAGCGAGAAAAAGGAAAAAGTAAATTGTAAACAAATAATACACACACAAAAATAGTACTAGAGGTGTAAGTATATATACATTATTATACTTATAATTACTATGAACTTCATTATACCTATATTAATGCAGAATATTTAAAGGTAAACATGAATACAACAATGTAATTAATATTATATATTTGATTCAAAGTGATGAAATAAATCGTACTACAAATGGAATCAAAATGCTGTATTTGATTTTTTTCCGAAATCCATACAAATTCATGAAAGTTTTCCACTCAAAATTAAAGTTTTAATTGAATGTCAAACTAAAAATGAATATTTAAGATCTGTCATCTGTCACTTATAATAAACCCAGCCAAAAAGTTGACTCTATCTACAACTTTTCGGAAGTGAGACGTCTTCAAACTAGAGTAACCATTGTATTGCTTATTGCGAGATAAAACCAATTTACTCCTTCGCTGTGACTGACAGGAGGTTACAGCCGCCGAACTACCGCTGTGTAAAAATCAGCAGGTTGAACTGAAATTCAGCGTTGATTTGGCTGTCAACCTGATTTGTTTTGAATATTTTCCGAAAAGTCAGCAAAAAACTCAAGGCAACCTTTGACAACAGCCAAAAATTTGTTCTGCGGCTGTCATGCGGCCATTCTGCTGCGGTCATATCAGCGCGCGTGAGCTCTAATTATAAACGCCCGCGATAATAATTTTTGAGTTATTATAAATGTTTTATGGGACCATCATCAGGGGAGCAACTCTCTACGAAATCGACCGATTTCGACCATTTTTATTTTTTGTATTTTTATATTTAGCTCAAACTTTGTGGGGGCCTTCCCTATGGCCAAAGAAGCTATTTGGTGTCATTGGTTCACCCTTACAAGTCTCCATATAATTTTGGCTGCTAAGCCCCTGGTGAGGATGGTATTTTTTCATTTCAATTAAAAAATTACCAGAAGCAACTTTAAGTAGCTTGGTCAAAATTTTCAACAAATGTTTTGATTTGGCATATTTTCCCTGTAGTTGGAAAAATGCCAAAATAATTCCGATTTTGAAACCGGACAAAAATCCTGCCGAAGCTTCAAGCTATCGGCCCATTAGTTTGCTTTCATCTATTAGTAAATTATTCGAAAGGATAATTCTTAATAGAATGATAACGCACATTGCTGAAAATTCAATTTTCGTTTGACAGTGTTTGGCATAAAGGTTTGATTGCGAAATTGAAAAGGTTTAATTTTTCGATTTACATCGTTAAAATTATTCAAAATTATTTGACGGATCGTACTCTGCAGGTATACTGTACGTGTTGGCGTCTCTTAAGGTAGCATTTTGGGTCCAATTTTATACAATATTTTTACTTCTGACTTGCCTGATTTGCCCCCAGGATGTCAGAAATCACTTTTTGTTGGGGGGACTATTCTGAGTCAGAAAAATCAACTCCCAAAATATTCTGTCGGTGAAAACTGATTTTATCTCGATTTGAAGTTAAAAAACCTAATATATCACCTAAAAAATCAAAAATACGTCTAAAAACTCGGTCTATCTCTGGACAAAGATGTACATTTTCATCTAGATACAAATGTTTAGTTCATTATAAATCGATCCATTACTTGAGTCCCAGCGTCATCAGGAGGTGTAAAATAATGTTTTTTTCTAAAAAAATATTTTCATTTTGCTCTGGTAAATAAACTGTCATGTCTGAATTCAAAAACTAATATTGTAGCAATGTTGCAAACAAAATAAAGAACAATTTTGCAGAAAAAAGAATGACATTTTATCCATTTACAGTAAAGTTATGTCTATTTTAGTGGGAAAATTTCTGCCAATTTTCGAAATTCTTCGATATTTCACTCATTCCTGTTATAAACAGCTACTATGATCATACTCAGTACGATGTAACAAAAATTACATTTTGGCGGTCTTTCATAGGCCGGTTACGGTGGGTATACTGAGCTAAAATTCAAAATATAAGCTTGATTGAACTTAACAGGAGCTGGCCTTTTGCATTTGAATTTTGAATGAGATTTAACCCGTAGAAAACACTTTTTTCAAAAATGTAGATTTTTTATTCACTTTGGCCACTGAAGCGTTTATTTCCAACATCATTGGCGTGTAGGACAGATCCTTGCAGATGTTTTGATCTATATAACATTGAAGTTTTGAGCAAAATGAAATGGCGCGACGCATATCTTTTCTGCTGAGACGTTTTTCCAAAAAAAAAAAACACAAAATTGTGAAGGCCTGTACAGAGCTCCAGAGTGCTTCAATTCAATGTTCTATATACCAAAACATCTGCAAGGATCTGTCCTACACGCCAATGATGTTGAAAATAAACGCTTCAGTGGCCAAAGTGACTAAAAAATCTACATTTTTGAAAAAAGTGTTTTCTACGGGTTAAATCTCATTCAAAATTCAAATGCAAAAGGCCAGCTCCTGTTAAGTTCAATCAAGCTTATATTTTGAATTTTAGCTCAGTATACCCACCGTAACCGGCCTATGAAAGACCGCCAAAATGTAATTTTTGTTACATCGTACTGAGTATGATCATAGTAGCTGTTTATAACAGGAATGAGTTAAATATCGAAGAATTTCGAAAATTGGCAGAAATTTTCCCACTAAAATAGACATAACATTACTGTAAATGGATAAAATGTCATTCTTTTTTCTGCAAAATTGTTCTTTATTTTGTTTGCAACAATGCTACAATATTAGTTTTTGAATTCAGACATGACAGTTTATTTACCAGAGCAAAATGAAAATATTTTTTTAGAAAAAAACATTATTTTACACCTCCTGATGACGCTGGGACTCAAGTAATGGATCGATTTATAATGAACTAAACATTTGTATCTAGATGAAAATGTACATCTTTGTCCAGAGATAGACCGAGTTTTTAGACGTATTTTTGATTTTTTAGGTGATATATTAGGTTTTTTAACTTCAAATCGAGATAAAATCAGTTTTCACCGACAGAATATTTTGGGAGTTGATTTTTCTGACTCAGAATAGTCCCCCCAACAACCTCCAGAAAGAATTTCCGAGGTGCATGCAAGTTGCATAATAACCCAAGCAACACACTTTGTCAGATAAACGTATTTCCTAACTGGTTGTATAACTAATCCGCCTCGTTATCACAACTTGTTCTACAACTCCTGTGAAGTGGAAAAAGCGCACTTTTTTTTTGTTGTATAACTTGCCAGAAAAAGATGCATGTTATCAGAGTAAGTTGTACAAATGTGTTTGACAACACTGTGCTATCTAACAAGAGATTCAACGAAAAAAAGGGGCGTGGTTTAGGCTGTGCTGTCAAATCAAAGCGCACACTGGAAAGGAAAGTTAGATTGAAAACAGCTGTCTAACCGTCGACTAACTTACATGTAAACAAACGTTTCCTATTAGAATTTCAATCAACGACGAAGCTAATAAAAAAAGTACGCTTGTTTCTGCAAGATTTATTTAAAATAATTCGAAATTGAATTAAAAAAAAGAAAAACAATCATGGCGCGCATGTGATTAGTGTGAAATTCCCCTGCATTGCGAACTTTTAGATTTTCCTTTTTTGATGAACTTCCTCTTTCCCAAGATTCGATCCGACGACTTCGACGACTTGTTGTTATCTCCACGGCAGGTCCAGGCGCTCTTCCGCATTGCTCCACGGGGCTTCATAGTAAATAAGCTGACCTAATCGTCAATAAGAAGGTTGCTGTCTGTTTTGTTAGCTAAAGAACAAAGGCTGTCATTGGAATTGAAGTTATATAAGTTTGTTTCAAGTCAGTTTTTATAACTCCATTATATAACTTATAACACGGAGTAATATTGAAAATCGGTATGATTATGATTTGTTGTTTTCTCTATCATAAACTCTATAAGCTGATAATTTTTGTAGCTTTTACCAGTGATATGTTCACAAATAAATCGGTCAACAATCAAAACTATTGCAATCTTCAATACATAAACATTTTTGAAACTCTAAATTCCTCATGTACAAATTTACACCACCTAACAACACGCAATGTCAAGTTGAATGTATATGTTGAGCATCAGTTATGTAATCAATTCACCGATAACATTTGTGTAACAAAGCGAGAAAACCTAAGGTTATTTATAGAATGGTTGGTCACGCCCATTTTTTAGAAGATGCCGTCACATGACAATGTTAGATAAGCAGTGAAACAAACAGTGCAATATTGTTTTTATTCAACAAACTGTTTTCGAGTAAAACATTGCAGATGAGGGAACAGCATCTTGGCATATCAGCACTTTGACGTTCAATTACAGCTCATAAAAAGTGTTTTCGAGTGAAATAAAGTGATAAATAGCTCAATTGGAAGTGAGCAAGTAAGTTTTTATCAAAAGTGTTCCAAAATAAATTGTTTTAATAGTGAAAATTAGCAAATTGGATGGAGTTAGGAGCGAGTGCATATTCCCTATGTTTTGTGTAGAAGTTGGAAACGAGTGAAGTTGAATGTGTTTTAACACTTGTATGGCACACATCTCATGAGTTACATAAGTCAGTTATACAAGTAGTGAAACAAACTGATATTTAACTAACGTTGACATTTTTTCTCGTATGTTGGTCCAAAACAGCTATCTAACTATTATTCAACAGTCGACAAGTTATGAGTGCTACTTGGGAATCCCCTTCTTACCCACCGTGTGCTGATGATACAAGCATCTCCGCCAAAGGCAGAAGCCTTCGTGTCATCACAAGAAGATTACAAAAAAGCTTGGATATTTTCAATTCTTATTTGAAAGAATGGAAAATTACTCCAAATGCTGCAAAAACTCAACTTATTATTTTCCCTCACAAACCAAGGGCTGATTTTCTTAAACCAAAAAGTCATCACATTATAAAGATGAGTGAGGTAAATTTAAAGTGGGAGGATCAAGTGAAATATCTTGGACTTGCTTTTGACAAAAACCTTACTTACAAGGATCACATTGAAAGTATCCAGGTTAAATGTAACAAATATATTAAATGTTTGTATCCACTTATAAACAGGAATTCTAGACTTTGTCTCAAGAATAAACTGTTAATTTATAAACAAATTTTCAGACCGGCCATGCTTTATGCTGTGCCGATCTGGACAAGCTGTTGCTTAACCAGGAAGAAAAAACTTCAGAGGATTCAGAACAAAATTCTGAAAATGATTCTGAAACTTCCTCCCTGGTTCAGCACCAGTGAACTTCATCAATTAGCCGAAGTTGACACTTTGGATGTTATGTCCAATAAGATAATTGATGCATTTCGACAAAAATCACTGCAGTCTTCAGCTGCATTGATCCGCTCTTTATATAGTTTATAAGTTAGTTTTAAGGTATCCCTTTTCCCTTTTGTACATGTAGGACCTCCTACATTTGAAATCACTGAATAGCGAAAGCTACAATATTTCATGAATAAATGAAAGTTGCTAGTATTTAAAAATTGAGGTGAAAAGTCATCGATTGTGATTGGACAATCAATAATATTTTCACTGAATGAATGTACATGGAAGAGAAAATCTGAAAAAAAAATGGCTGCTGTCCATACAAAAATGAGTGAATTTTCTGATCAATTTGAAGTCTTGGGCAAAGTTGTAGGTATTGTTGAGGACTATTGAGAAAAAAATAGGTACACGGAAAAAATGCAGATATTTCAACTTTTTTTTTCACTAAAATTCAATTTCCCAAATACGTATTTTTTGATTTTTGAGATTTTTTATATGTTTTAAAGGACGAAAATCCACAACTTTTGAGCCATAGAGAAACATGGTCAAAAAATCTGCCGCCGAGTTATACATTTTTGAAAAAATAGTGATTTTTTGAAAAAAATGAAACTTTATACCAAAAAAAATTGACCTCAATTTTTTATGCAAAATTGAATTTGCAATCGAAAAGTACTTAACAGATTTTTTGATAAAGGCTCTGTTTTCAAGATATAGCCACCGAAAGTTTGGTTTTAGCGAAATATTTGCAGTTTTCTGATTTTTGAAAATAGTGACCATGAGTGACCATTTCTAAATTATTTTTTTTTAAGTTCAGAAAATTTGCTATAAAATTGTCTAAGAGTCATTGAAGATTGGACCTCTGCACTATGGGGTATTTCCATATAAGCGAGCGGCCAAAGATATTTTTTTGCTTTTTTTGTGACTTTTTTTGTGTTGTTTGTACTTAGTATAATGAAAACAAATGAATTTTGATATTTTTCAAAAAAAAGTGTAATTTTCGATTTTTTCATATATTTGAGGCCACATGCATTAAAGTGGTGAATTTTAATATTCTTGCTCTGTCTATTTGATGCCCGGAATGGCGGTTTATGCTATGTTAAAGTTTCTGATTTCCGTTTAATCTCCCTCCCCTTCTTCTTGAGTTAAAATCCACCTCTCTTTGAAGACCCACCCCCCCCCCCCCACCCCTCCCCCTCCAATTAAAATTTGATTTTTGCGGTGTTTTAGAATTTTAGACGGTTTATTTTATGGAACATTGTATGGATTCTCGTCCACGTTTTTCACGTTTCACGTTTTCCACGATAAATTCTTCTAAATCAAAATCACTATGTAACCGATTGTCGTTAGATTACTTAAAATATGAACTTCTTCTATGGGATTTTGTATTCCTCGTTTTGAAACTACAGAACAACATGCGTAGTTTTTCCTCTGTGGTTTTTCCCTGAGTTGATCATGTGATGGTTCTGCAATGTTGTAATTCTAACAAATATACTCGAAAGCAGTTCTCACGTTTTCAGAATAGTGCTTCTGCTTCGTTATATCGTACAGGGACACTACGGTATTATTATCCATACTTTCAAAAGAACACAACAACGAACTGATATGCACAGAAAAAAATAATGTAAATTTGGAAGCTTTAATTTTGGAAGGTTGAATATTACCTCTTTTATGATGTAATTTTACCTCAATTTAGACTGAAAAAGTGACATTACAACAGAAAAGTGGTAAAATTACACATTTCCAGAGGTAAAATTACACCTTTTTTCTGACATAAAAGATGTACCCCTTCCCAGATGTAATATTACCATGATTTTTTTTTCTGTGTGAATATTCGACGAATCGTTTCTGTAAAATACTTAGAATAGGAATTTCTAATTTTATTAAACGTACTTAGGGTACCAACAAAGTCATGAATATCAAATCAATTTCAAAACATACATAGCAGGTACGTCATTTCTGCCTCCGCAGGTAAATAATGTGATTTTAACCAAGCGTATACGCGAAATCATTAATTTTCTTGCATGAATCAAAATGTTCAAAATGGCATAACTCAAAAAGTGCACATAAGTGCACTTTGAAATTTGGAGACAATTTAGGACATGGTTCAAATTTTAAGCTGCAAAATTTTCAGATCGCACAAATGCACACAAAAAAAGTACTCCATTAACAAAGTTGAAAAAAACTAAATTTTGAATAAAAATCCATCTTTTTTGATTTTTATAATTTTTTTTAGCCTGTAAAAGTGTGTTTTGTAAAATGTTATTGAAAAGTTGAATCAATTACCTTTCTGAATATATATAATGATGCAGGAAAAAATACATAAACAGCTACACAGTACAACTATGAAAAATAATCATTTTTTGGTCAAAAAACATGTTTTTTCTTACCATTTTCGCCTTTGAAGGTCTGCAATTCAGTGAATTTTGAACCTACAACTTTCAAACTCCGGATTTTTCTTAGTTAGAATGTTTATTTTCGAAAAAAAATACCAAAAAAATAATTAGAGTATGTCGGTTTTTCGATTTATGGCCGCCTGAAACCCCATAGTGCTCTGGTTGCTGAGATACAGCGGATCAAAGAAATAGAAACAGGAATATTGAAGTTTTCGAATTCTCACCCAAACAGCCCACCATTTTCTAATGTCGATATCTCAGCAACTAATGGTCCAATTTTCATTGTTAAAATTTGAAACATTCGAGAAATTTCTGATGTTATCGAAAAAATAGCATCATTTTTTTTTAATAAGACTAACATTTCAAAAGGGCCAAACATTCAATATTATGCCCTTTAGAAATTTTAGACTTGATTTAAATTTTTTGAAAATATTGTTTTCGAAAGGATCGAAAAATTTCACGAATGTTTCTTATTTTAAAATTGTAAATCGGACAATTAGTTGCCGAGATATCGACATTAGAAAATGGTGGATTGTTTGGGTGAGACTTAGAAAACATCAATATTTCTGTTTTTCAATCTTTGCATGGCAATATCTCAGCAACTAAGAAGATAGCAGAAGTTATCTTGCAAGTACTAAAAATCAAAAAACATCGCTGCAAGATAACTTTTTAGCACAGAAGTTATCTTGCAGCGATGTTTTTTTTTTCTAAAATCATCGAATCTGTAAGATAACTTTCTGCAAGATAACTTCAGCTCAAAAATGCGAGATAACTTTCTGCAAGATAACTTCAGTTCGATTTCTGCAAGGTAACTTCAGCTCGATTTTTGCAAAATAACTTTCTTCAAGGTAATTTCAGCTTATTTTTTTGTAAGGCATTTTTTTGCAACATAACTTCAGTTTGTTTCATGGAATTAGGCTAGCAGCCTTCATACTTCAGTTGCTTTCATAGAACCCGACTGCTAGGTAATTTCGGTTTATTCAGAATAATTGGTGGAATATTTGTAAGAATAAATGAAATAAAATAAATTCCCTTCTAAAATTTTTACTCCCAAGATAACTTCAGTTGGTTTCATGGAATTAGGCTGCAAGAACCAGACTGCTAGGTAATTTCGGCTTATTCATAATAAATGTTATTATTAAATATTAAATTATTTAGATAAAAATTTTAGAAGGGAATTTATTTTATTTCATTTATTCTTACAAATATTCCACCAATTATTCTGAATAAACCGAAATTACCTAGCAGTCGGGTTCTATGAAAGCAACTGAAGTTATCTTGCAGCCTAATTCCATGAAACCAACTGAAGTTATCTTGGGAGTAAAAATTTTAGAAGGGAATTTATTTTATTTCATTTATTCTTACAAATATTCCACCAATTATTCTGAATAAACCGAAATTACCTAGCAGTCGGGTTCTATGAAAGCAACTGAAGTATGAAGGCTGCTAGCCTAATTCCATGAAACAAACTGAAGTTATGTTGCAAAAAAATGCCTTACAAAAAAATAAGCTGAAATTACCTTGAAGAAAGTTATTTTGCAAAAATCGAGCTGAAGTTACCTTGCAGAAATCGAACTGAAGTTATCTTGCAGAAAGTTATCTCGCATTTTTGAGCTGAAGTTATCTTGCAGAAAGTTATCTTACAGATTCGGTGATTTTAGAAAAAAACATCGCTGCATCTGTGCTAAAAAGTTATCTTGCAGCGATGTTTTTTGATTTTTAGTACTTGCAAGATAACTTCTGCTATCTCAACTAAGGGTAGTTTCAACAAAGTTCAAAAAGCAAAATATTGAGAATTTTCTCAGCTTTTCAAAAATATTTTTTTCGATAGTGGGCAAACATGGGCACTAATTTTAAAAAAATAATAACTGACTATTTTCAAAAAAGTGACCTAAAAATGGCTATAACTTGACACTCGGCTATAACACTTTATCAAAATTTCACTTGAGTACTTTTGAATTGCAAATTCGATTTTACATCGAAAAATTAAGTTGAAAAATTTCTGCGAGCAGTATTTCGATTTTTTTAAATCAGTATTGATTCAAAAATTCATAACTCGGTCAAAATTTTTTTGCCCATTCTGGAAATTTCTGAAAAGTCGGCATTTTATGTCCCCTAAAACATATCAGAATATGGAAAAAATAACTTAATAATTATGTTTTTTTTGCAAATCAAGTTTTAGTGAAAAAAAGTGACATTTAAAATCACCAAAAAAATTTTACCGTGTATAATCTTTTTTCGGTGTAGTCCATATCCATACCTACAACTTAGCCCAAGACACCAAATCGATCAAAAAATTTCTTCAAAAGATACAGATTTTTGAATTTTCGCATATCATTTTTGCATGGATAGCTGGATAGCTCAACCCCCGGTGGTTGGTCACTTTTTTAGTTTGTACCCCGTTGGTTGGTCAATGTCAAACTAAAAAATGACGAACTGTCACTTTTTACACGGGACTCACACTTTCTATCACGCCAAACGTTTGGTAGTGTGTGTGAGCTCCGTGTCAAGAGGGTGTCAAACTAAAAAGTGACTCCGTTTTTTTGACAACAATTGGGGTCAAACCATTGGGGTTTCAGTGTATGAACAAACTTATGATGCAAAATAGCTTCTTTGGGCATACCGAAGGCACCAAAAAAGTTCAGCCGGATTAAAAAATACAAAAAAAATGAATGACCGAAATCTCAGAGAATTGCTCTATTGCGTTCATCCGTTGATGTTGGTCGGTTTTCCTACAGTTGTTGATTGAAGTCTGGACGTGTTGTACTCATACAACTGTCACTCGCTAGTGAAAGAGGTGAAAGTGATTTACGCAGGGGTGTGTTTGATGGGCTTGAGCTAGGTAGATGCGCATTTGGCTGAGGGCACCTACAGTGCATACATGATTTTTAGGGCGCTGACAGTCACTAACTGATATGTGAGGCGCTTATAGTGGAAACGTATTTTTAAACTTAAAAATAAAACAAAATCCTAAAGTACCTAAACATACACATGGTTCTTGATGGTTAAACAAAGCGTAGATTAAATTAAAAATTAAAAAAAAATAATGGTAAATTTACCTATTTTAACAAAGTAGTACTTATATAACGTAAGTTTAATTTTGGGGATTAAAGATTACTATTTTTGCATAAATTTTATTTTTTGGTACGATTTCTGCTGATATTTTTTTCTGTGATTTTGAATCAATATTATTAGAAATTAAAAAAAAGTCTTGTCGCAAAAAGAACGATACACGCCTGTGAATCCGTTGCCGAAACCGCAAGGTTTAAGAGGTCTAGATTATAAGGTGTTACGTCGATTCCGCATTATCAGAAATAAAAGTTATTTTATGTTTTTGATTTTTTTTTCATTCAAAAATGTACGCACCTTCCCGCAAATTTATTTTAGGAAAATTTCAAAAATTCTTTAACGGTTAGTAAGGTAATTCGCTTGGCTAAACACTTGCTAGAAAGTGTCAAAAATTTCAAGAACCTATAGGTTTGAAAACATTATTTAGTAAACTTCAAATATAAGATCAAAACAGACAAACAGTGACTTTTGCCCTTAACTTACACAAACTTCACATTATTTTTGAAAATTCATAAAATTGACTCTAAACCTAGTCGTAAACCCTTTCTTTGTCCCGTCCTACTCGATAATGAAAATGCCCATCCCCCGACGTGGACAAATAAAAATGTTTTGTCTGCAGCGTGGAAAAACGCAACCCATTGCAATGAAACAATAGAATCTTTTAGTTATTTAAAATTGTTAAGGTCGCACCTATCATAAAAAGATAACTCTATCTACACATAATTAAATTTGATCCATTTTGGAATTGATAATAAAAACTGACTCTCGCGTATTCAATCCAGAAGTCAGAATTATATATTAACAGGGTATCCAGATCCACGGTAAGTTTCGGAGAACAAATCTATGATAAAAGTGAATATTTTTTATCGATTTTAATGTATATTTCTATGGAAAAATCACATGAAATTGATAGAAACACGTACATTCATATTTATCAAATTTGTCATGAACATGCCTTGAATGACTTGAACTTTAGGAGGGTATGGTGATTGTCCACGATCCATACAAAAAAGTTTTTTTTTGTATGGACAATTGTCCACAAGGGGGGGGGGGAGGGTGGTGGAGGTAACAGATTCCCAAAAAAGTGTCCACGTGGTTTATGGATGGTCCCAACTTGAAAATAACATATAAAAAAATCCTTATTCAGTTATCCGAAAAACACAATTACTTAATAAGGAAAGGAGGCAGAATTCCTAAAATAAAGGAATTTCGTACTTTTTTTTGTTATTTTAGTGTATGGCTTTTGAACTTTATCTTTGCAATCAAATCGGAGAAAACAGATTGACTAGCTCTCAATAAAATAATCTGATGCGATTTAGTATTACCTTAAGCTTCCAATTTCCCAGGGTTACAAAATTCCCGGGAAACGGTAAATTTTAAATTTATCCAAAATTGTTCTTATATTGGTTCTGGTTAATATTCTTCATTAAAATTGTATAAAATAGCAACTTAAATGATCAAATTAAGTGCGATGGTCAATTAATGCCTTAACTCATTGCAAAAACATTTTCAAGAAAATATATTGATATTCTAAATTTATAGACTATTTCTAAATTTACTAGTATTTTTTTTTACAGTGATATTTTTCCAATCACAGTCTTTTGACGGCGAGTAAAATGAATCCATGCTTCAACACCATAACATTGCTATTGAATATGGCTCTGTGAACAGTTTGAGAGAATGTGATAAAGAATAATATTGAGACGACGTTAAAATGAAATACAAAATAATGAAGAAAATATGGATTTGCTGGCAAATCTTTTTTCTTGAACAAATCTTACTTCTTTGAGCTCATGAATAAATAGATAAGCATTGAATTCACCTTAAAAATCAGCTTTTTCACTTGAAATATCATTTTCACAAAATCACCTTCTACATAATACGAATTAGTTTTTTTAATGATTCAGCTTAATAAATGATTTCGTCTAAAAGAATTTTCATAGCAGAGCAATTCCATGCCAAATAGGGAATCGGTTGTACCCGACCCTCTCCGATTTCAATGAAACTTTGTAGACATGTTATCCTACGCTTATATAAGCCATTTTTGTGTGTGTGCTTTCCGAAAAAAATACACTGAAAGAAAAAAACACTCTACTTTTACGAGATTTTTCGATTTTAATGTTTAAAAGTCAAATTTGAGGGGGAGCCCACGATTTTTTTTCGCTCAAATTTTTTGTGAAGATAGCCTAAGATGTTACAAAAAGACTCAAGAAAAATGCAGGATGGAGCAACTCACCTAAAATAATACAAAAATCATTTACTGAAACTGTTTTTTTGAAAAGTGCTCTAAACGTCAAAATTTTCACAAACCGATAGCGGAAATCGATTCTCCAGACAATTTTCATAAAAGTCTCCATATTGACTACTGTCCTAAGTCCAATCCTTGTGAAGTTACAGCGGTTTTAAAAATAAAAATGTTGAAAAAATTGGTTTTTTGATGGTTTTTTGCAATTTCTATGTGACAGACTTGATTTTTCAGTCTCGTAAATATTTTTACCGAAAAGCTCGTCCAATTTCCCATAAGTTTGTCTTTGACCACATTTCAATTGGATGTATAAGCTTACAGATATAAGCTAATTACATTGCTCATAACTAAAAACATAATATTTTTTCAGTGTAGTATAGTATCCTGGATAGTAAATTAACTTAAATCATCAAAAAAATGAGCTATTTTGAAATGTGGTCAAAGACAAACTTATGGGAAATTGGACGAGCTTTTCGGTAAAAATATTTACGAGACTGAAAAATCAAGTTTGTCACATAGAAATTGCAAAAAACCATCAAAAAACCAATTTTTTCAACATTTTTATTTTTAAAACCGCTGTAACTTCACAAGGATTGGACTTAGGACAGTAGTCAATATGGAAACTTTTATGTAAAATTGTCTGGAGAATCGATTTCCGCTATCGGTTTGTGAAAATTTTGACGTTTAGAGCACTTTTCAAAAAAACAGTTTCAGTAAATGATTTTTGTATTTTTTTAGGTGAGTTGCTCCATCCTGCATTTTTCTTGAGTCTTTTTGTAACATCTTAGGATATCTTCACAAAAATTTTGAACGAAAAAAAATCGTGGGCTCCCCCTCTAATTTGACTTTTAAACTTAAAAATCGAAAAATCTCGTAAAAGTAGAGTGTTTTTTTCTTTCAGTGTATTTTTTTCGGAAAGCCCGTCAAATTTCCTACAAGTTTGTCTTTGACCACTTTTTGATACGATGCAACGGCTTCGAGATACAGAAATTTTTAAATTCCGAATAACAAAAATATTTAAAATACTTACGCCCTTCTCAAATGTCATTATCGAGTGGAACTGGCTCCATATACACAAAAATGGCTTATATAAGCGTAGGATAACATGTCTACAAAGTTTCATTGAAATCGGAGAAGGTCGAGAAAAAAGTACCTGAAAAATTCCTGTTTTGGGCTGGAATTGCTCAGCAATAAAAGTAGTTCAGCTCATATTAAACCTCTTACGCCCTTGTTAGCTCAAGTTTTTTTTTCTTGATATTAAACTGTTAACACTTTTTAACAAATTTGCCAATTTTTTTTGTATAACCCTCTCTGAGACATCAATTGATATTTTTTTCAATTTTCATCCAATTTGGCCATGGTAAACAAAACCGTAAAAAAACATAATTTGATCTTGGCAGAATAGGATACCTAAGTTTCAAATGATATAACAACAATTTTTGTTTAAAAAATTAACCAGAATTATAATAGTTAATTTTCATTTCATAATATCGTAATTTTTGTTGCTCAACGAATAAACAAGATCCCAGTTGTGAAATGCTTCAGAAACTAATATTTTTTGAAATATTTATACTTTGATATGAAATTTTCAGGCGAACTGAATGGTTATAAGAACAATACATTGAAATGAATAAAATAAAATTGAGTTTTTCATTACTATTTTTTTGAAAATTTAAAAAAAAATGTGCCAAAAAGTTAAGAAAATTATGAAACTATATTATGCGCAATTATCGTTACTTTTAACGGCATTGCTTTATTGAGACAAGAAATTGCTATCAAAATTTTATTTAATTTCTTTAAAAAAATAAATATGAGCATTCAAAATGTCTCAGTTAACCCTTCCTGTGCAACTAAACGAAATTCGCATATTTCAGCTAGTAACGAACAAATACTGATATTTTATTATGAGAACTTGTTCCAAAAATTGTTCTTAGAGATCTAATTGATAAAGTCTAGATTATACAAAGTGGAATCATATTAGATAATTTATAAGAATATGTGCAATTTGCATAGATTATGTATATGTATTAGGATGTAACAAAAATAACATTTTAGCGGGCATTCAGAGGTTTGTGCCGGTGGTCATACTGAGCTCAAATCCCAAATAAGAGCTTGATTGGATGTAACAGGAGCTGACGCTTTGCATTTGAATTTTAAATGGGATTTAACCCGTGAAAAGATTTTTTTTCTTCATAAATGTAATTTTTTAAGGCACTTTGGCCACTGAAGCGCTTATTTTCAACATCACCTTCAAAGTTTGGCATTTTTTCGAAAAATCGATCCCAGCATAATCAAATGGTGTCTCGGACGCCGCGAGATGCGACGTATATCATCTTTTTTACGATTCAGTAGCCAAAGTGCTAAAAAAATATAATAAGCATATTGTTTCAATCAATTTTCAGTGACTTTCCAAAGAAAAATCTGATAAGATCGTTATAAAATTCTTAGGTTCTTAGAAGAAGTTGCACTTGGGGCTAAATATTATATTTCAATTTACCCCTCAAAATTTCGGGAAATAGACTTTCTTACAAGGTGCAAAATATCAGACCTACCTTATTTATCTAGGAGAACTCTAAATAATCACACCGTGTACATTGTACACTGTATGACTTAATTAAAATCAAACTATGTTTCATTTCCCATATCAGTTCTCGATCTATAAAGTAAACGAAATCACTTAGTAAAGTCCTCTACTAGAAAAAAGTTGCCACATAGAGCGATTTGTTTTGAGTCCCTATCACTTCGAAAAAAACCTTAACCAGGAGCGAAGATCTCTTTCATCAAAAAATAAAACAGCAATTAAAACAATAATATTAAATAATGGTACTGATTTCAAAAGTATTCTTTTTTTCAAAGCTTCGGGGTAAATGTTCCGAAAAACTCTACCCGTCAAAAATCATCCTCTGTTTGAGGATAAAAAGAGTAAGTCAGCCTACACAAGTCATCTGTTGGAAACATGTTAACACAGCGATGAATAAGGTTTGCATGCCCTGTGAGGCTGTTGCTGCGAACCGGTTGTTCAAGAATGCTACACCGTTAAATACTGTAAGCACAGAGTTAAAGGATGAATAGCACGTATTTACAATATGAAAGATGATAATGTTCTCATAAACATTGATGATCGCGCCAAAAAAAATAAAACGCATTACGCAAATGAATGACGAATTATATTTTGCGCACTTCCAAACAAATAAAAAAAAATCAATGCGATTGTGCTTTTAAAACGAGCTCCAACATTTTTACCAATTCGGAGTATCGATTCACCTGAAGGGTAGGCTTACTCCTTCAATATGAGAAAGTCATTTGAAATCATTGGTCCAAATTTGATACATTTTGGTGAGCGAGTTGACTTCTCTCGCTCTTGGGGAAACATATAGTTGCATTCATTTAGTCAAATGAAAAAAAAACTTATGCATCGCAAGAGTGACAAAGCTAAATTTAAATAAAATAAACAACAAACCATCGCGCAGCGATCGCGCATCGACTTAGCGACTTTGCGACTGACTGCGACAGCACTACCTTGGAACACTGAAATGTTTGGTTGACTTTCCAGAAAGAGTGCATATGACTTGAAAAAAAGAAAAGGGCGCTTCAAAATTGAGTCAAGAAATTGGTGAAACTTGGTGCAAGCCCTTTTATGGTCAAAAATATCGTTTAACTTGAATATTTTTCCTTAAAAAATAAATAAATTTAAGCAAACAGCTGAGTAGATGTCATCTACTCAAATCTACCCATAAGCACACCCCTGTTCAATTTTTTTTTCAGCCATAAGGGCGCCTCCAGTCAAATTTTCATATTGAGAATTTCAATACATTTTTTTAAGTCGTAGGGGCGCCTCCAGTCAAATTTTCATATTGAGAATTTTAATACAATTTTTTAAATCCTAGGGGCGTCTTCAGACAAACTTAATTTAAAAAATATCGCTCCTCGACTTGGCGACTTTGCGACTGACTGCGACAGCACTACCTTGGAACACTGAAATGTTTGGTTGACTTTCCAGAAAGAGTGCATATGACTTGAAAAAAAGAAAAGGGCGCTTCAAAATTGAGTCAAGAAATTGGTGAAACTTGGTGCAAGCCCTTTTATGGTCAAAAATATCGTTTAACTTGAATATTTTTCCTTAAAAAATAAATAAATTTAAGCAAACAGCTGAGTAGATGTCATCTACTCAAATCTACCCATAAGCACACCCCTGTTCAATTTTTTTTTCAGCCATAAGGGCGCCTCCAGTCAAATTTTCATATTGAGAATTTCAATACAATTTTTTAAGTCGTAGGGGCGCCTCCAGTCAAATTTTCATATTGAGAATTTCAATACATTTTTTTATGTCGTAGGGGCGCCTCCAGTCAAATTTTCATATTGAGAATTTCAATACATTTTTTTTAAGTCGTAGGGGCGCCTCCAGTCAAATTTTCATATTGAGAATTTCAATACATTTTTTTAAGTCTTAGGGGCGCCTCCAGTCAAATTTTCATATTGAGAATTTCAATACATTTTTTTAAGTCGTAGGGGCGCCTCCAGTCAAATTTTCATATTGAGAATTTTAATACAATTTTTTAAATCCTAGGGGCGCCTTCAGACAAACTTAATTTAAAAAATATCGCTCCTCGACTTGGCGACTTTGCGACTGACTGCGACAGCACTACCTTGGAACACTGAAATGTTTGGTTGACTTTCCAGAAAGAGTGCATATGACTTGAAAAAAAAAGAGCGCTTCAAAATTGAGTCAAGAAATTGGTGAAACTTGGTGCAAGCCCTTTTATGGTCAAAAATATCGTTTAACTTGAATATTTTTCCTTAAAAAATAAATAAATTTAAGCAAACAGCTGAGTAGATGTCATCTACTCAAATCTACCCATAAGCACACCCCTGTTCAATTTTTTTTTCAGCCATAAGGGCGCCTCCAGTCAAATTTTCATATTGAGAATTTCAATACATTTTTTTATGTCGTAGGGGCGCCTCCAGTCAAATTTTCATATTGAGAATTTTAATACAATTTTTTAAATCCTAGGGGCGTCTTCAGACAAACTTAATTTAAAAAATATCGCTCCTCGACTTGGCGACTTTGCGACTGACTGCGACAGCACTACCTTGGAACACTGAAATGTTTGGTTGACTTTCCAGAAAGAGTGCATATGACTTGAAAAAAAGAAAAGGGCGCTTCAAAATTGAGTCAAGAAATTGGTGAAACTTGGTGCAAGCCCTTTTATGGTCAAAAATATCGTTTAACTTGAATATTTTTCCTTAAAAAATAAATAAATTTAAGCAAACAGCTGAGTAGATGTCATCTACTCAAATCTACCCATAAGCACACCCCTGTTCAATTTTTTTTTCAGCCATAAGGGCGCCTCCAGTCAAATTTTCATATTGAGAATTTCAATACAATTTTTTAAGTCGTAGGGGCGCCTCCAGTCAAATTTTCATATTGAGAATTTCAATACATTTTTTTATGTCGTAGGGGCGCCTCCAGTCAAATTTTCATATTGAGAATTTCAATACATTTTTTTTAAGTCGTAGGGGCGCCTCCAGTCAAATTTTCATATTGAGAATTTCAATACATTTTTTTAAGTCTTAGGGGCGCCTCCAGTCAAATTTTCATATTGAGAATTTCAATACATTTTTTTAAGTCGTAGGGGCGCCTCCAGTCAAATTTTCATATTGAGAATTTTAATACAATTTTTTAAATCCTAGGGGCGCCTTCAGACAAACTTAATTTAAAAAATATCGCTCCTCGACTTGGCGACTTTGCGACTGACTGCGACAGCACTACCTTGGAACACTGAAATGTTTGGTTGACTTTCCAGAAAGAGTGCATATGACTTGAAAAAAAAAGAGCGCTTCAAAATTGAGTCAAGAAATTGGTGAAACTTGGTGCAAGCCCTTTTATGGTTAAAAATATCGTTTAACTTGAATATTTTTCCTTAAAAAATAAATAAATTTAAGCAAACAGCTGAGTAGATGTCATCTACTCAAATCTACCCATAAGCACACCCCTGTTCAATTTTTTTTTCAGCCATAAGGGCGCCTCCAGTCAAATTTTCATATTCAGAATATCAATACATTTTTTTAAGTCGTAGGGGCGCCTCCAGTCAAATTTTCATATTGAGAATTTCAATACATTTTTTTTAAGTCGTAGGGGCGCCTCCAGTCAAATTTTCATATTGAGAATTTTAATACAATTTTTTAAATCCTAGGGGCGCCTTCAGACAAACTTAATTTAAAAAATATCGCTCCTCGACTTGGCGACTTTGCGACTGACTGCGACAGCACTACCTTGGAACACTGAAATGTTTGGTTGACTTTCCAGAAAGAGTGCATATGACTTGAAAAAAAAAGAGCGCTTCAAAATTGAGTCAAGAAATTGGTGAAACTTGGTGCAAGCCCTTTTATGGTTAAAAATATCGTTTAACTTGAATATTTTTCCTTAAAAAATAAATAAATTTAAGCAAACAGCTGAGTAGATGTCATCTACTCAAATCTACCCATAAGCACACCCCTGTTCAATTTTTTTTTCAGCCATAAGGGCGCCTCCAGTCAAATTTTCATATTCAGAATATCAATACATTTTTTTAAGTCGTAGGGGCGCCTCCAGTCAAATTTTCATATTGAGAATTTCAATACATTTTTTTTAAGTCGTAGGGGCGCCTCCAGTCAAATTTTCATATTGAGAATTTCAATACATTTTTTTAAGTCTTAGGGGCGCCTCCAGTCAAATTTTCATATTGAGAATTTCAATACATTTTTTTAAGTCGTAGGGGCGCCTCCAGTCAAATTTTCATATTGAGAATTTTAATACAATTTTTTAAATCCTAGGGGCGCCTTCAGACAAACTTAATTTAAAAAATATCGCTCCTCGACTTGGCGACTTTGCGACTGACTGCGACAGCACTACCTTGGAACACTGAAATGTTTGGTTGACTTTCCAGAAAGAGTGCATATGACTTGAAAAAAAGAAAAGGGCGCTTCAAAATTGAGTCAAGAAATTGGTGAAACTTGGTGCAAGCCCTTTTATGGTCAAAAATATCGTTTAACTTGAATATTTTTCCTTAAAAAATAAATAAATTTAAGCAAACAGCTGAGTAGATGTCATCTACTCAAATCTACCCATAAGCACACCCCTGTTCAATTTTTTTTTCAGCCATAAGGGCGCCTCCAGTCAAATTTTCATATTGAGAATTTCAATACATTTTTTTATGTCGTAGGGGCGCCTCCAGTCAAATTTTCATATTGAGAATTTTAATACAATTTTTTAAATCCTAGGGGCGTCTTCAGACAAACTTAATTTAAAAAATATCGCTCCTCGACTTGGCGACTTTGCGACTGACTGCGACAGCACTACCTTGGAACACTGAAATGTTTGGTTGACTTTCCAGAAAGAGTGCATATGACTTGAAAAAAAGAAAAGGGCGCTTCAAAATTGAGTCAAGAAATTGGTGAAACTTGGTGCAAGCCCTTTTATGGTCAAAAATATCGTTTAACTTGAATATTTTTCCTTAAAAAATAAATAAATTTAAGCAAACAGCTGAGTAGATGTCATCTACTCAAATCTACCCATAAGCACACCCCTGTTCAATTTTTTTTTCAGCCATAAGGGCGCCTCCAGTCAAATTTTCATATTGAGAATTTCAATACAATTTTTTAAGTCGTAGGGGCGCCTCCAGTCAAATTTTCATATTGAGAATTTCAATACATTTTTTTATGTCGTAGGGGCGCCTCCAGTCAAATTTTCATATTGAGAATTTCAATACATTTTTTTTTAAGTCGTAGGGGCGCCTCCAGTCAAATTTTCATATTGAGAATTTCAATACATTTTTTTAAGTCTTAGGGGCGCCTCCAGTCAAATTTTCATATTGAGAATTTCAATACATTTTTTTAAGTCGTAGGGGCGCCTCCAGTCAAATTTTCATATTGAGAATTTTAATACAATTTTTTAAATCCTAGGGGCGCCTTCAGACAAACTTAATTTAAAAAATATCGCTCCTCGACTTGGCGACTTTGCGACTGACTGCGACAGCACTACCTTGGAACACTGAAATGTTTGGTTGACTTTCCAGAAAGAGTGCATATGACTTGAAAAAAAAAGAGCGCTTCAAAATTGAGTCAAGAAATTGGTGAAACTTGGTGCAAGCCCTTTTATGGTTAAAAATATCGTTTAACTTGAATATTTTTCCTTAAAAAATAAATAAATTTAAGCAAACAGCTGAGTAGATGTCATCTACTCAAATCTACCCATAAGCACACCCCTGTTCAATTTTTTTTTCAGCCATAAGGGCGCCTCCAGTCAAATTTTCATATTCAGAATATCAATACATTTTTTTAAGTCGTAGGGGCGCCTCCAGTCAAATTTTCATATTGAGAATTTCAATACATTTTTTTTAAGTCGTAGGGGCGCCTCCAGTCAAATTTTCATATTGAGAATTTCAATACATTTTTTTAAGTCTTAGGGGCGCCTCCAGTCAAATTTTCATATTGAGAATTTCAATACATTTTTTTAAGTCGTAGGGGCGCCTCCAGTCAAATTTTCATATTGAGAATTTTAATACAATTTTTTAAATCCTAGGGGCGCCTTCAGACAAACTTAATTTAAAAAATATCGCTCCTCGACTTGGCGACTTTGCGACTGACTGCGACAGCACTACCTTGGAACACTGAAATGTTTGGTTGACTTTCCAGAAAGAGTGCATATGACTTGAAAAAAAAAGAGCGCTTCAAAATTGAGTCAAGAAATTGGTGAAACTTGGTGCAAGCCCTTTTATGGTTAAAAATATCGTTTAACTTGAATATTTTTCCTTAAAAAATAAATAAATTTAAGCAAACAGCTGAGTAGATGTCATCTACTCAAATCTACCCATAAACACACCCCTGTTCAATTTTTTTTTCAGCCATAAGGGCGCCTCCAGTCAAATTTTCATATTCAGAATATCAATACATTTTTTTAAGTCGTAGGGGCGCCTCCAGTCAAATTTTCATATTGAGAATTTCAATACATTTTTTTAAGTCGTAGGGGCGCCTCCAGTCAAATTTTCATATTGAGAATTTCAATACATTTTTTTAAGTCGTAGGGGCGCCTCCAGCCAAATTTTCATATTGAGAATTTCAATACAATTTTTTAAGTCGTAGGGGCGCCTCCAGTCAAATTTTCATATTGAGAATTTCAATACATTTTTTTATGTCGTAGGGGCGCCTCCAGTCAAATTTTCATATTGAGAATTTTAATACAATTTTTTAAATCCTAGGGGCGTCTTCAGACAAACTTAATTTAAAAAATATCGCTCCTCGACTTGGCGACTTTGCGACTGACTGCGACAGCACTACCTTGGAACACTGAAATGTTTGGTTGACTTTCCAGAAAGAGTGCATATGACTTGAAAAAAAGAAAAGGGCGCTTCAAAATTGAGTCAAGAAATTGGTGAAACTTGGTGCAAGCCCTTTTATGGTCAAAAATATCGTTTAACTTGAATATTTTTCCTTAAAAAATAAATAAATTTAAGCAATCAGCTGAGTAGATGTCATCTACTCAAATCTACCCATAAGCACACCCCTGGATTTACGCCTGTTTATTTTCGACAACAGTCTGAGACCATATGACCTCGATAAATAAAAATCAAGCAAGTTAAATTGTAAATCTAGGAGTTTCGGATAGTTTTGCATAATTACAAGAAACAAAGTTGCTTTAAATATTTCAATACAATAAATCAGTTTATTTTCGCAATTTCCCATACAATCCTGCATCACACTCGTACTGTTTTTTTTTTTTCAGTACCATTTAGCGATACATTTTGTAATCTTGTTATTTCTTCCGTTTCTCATTCAGTTCATTCCGAAAAAATCGAAAACTTTTTACCATCAATCATACCATTTTCCTTTTCTTTTCAACTCGCCTCAACTTCGATGATGGTTTACACAGACTCGCAAAGTACTACTACAAAGCGGATTGTTTACTTGTTTGCTTTTTGTTTTGTTTTAGGGGGATGATTTCTCGCCGCATTCTTACGCTTGCTACAGGATATTGCAAATGTTTAGTGTTAGCACTGATGTGGCGACTTTTTAAAAAACGATCATTACTCGCTACGATGAATATCTTTACACCAAATAACTGGGCTCTTCTTTTGAATGGGCGATTCTCAGAACCTTTTTACACAGTAAAAGTGCCGTCAAATATTGCCTTTCGATTTGTTTTTTTTAAGGATGCCTTTGATGATTTTTCAATATAGATTGTTTTAATTATTATAATTAGCAATATGATTAAATTCAGATGAATATATATAGTACGAATGCTCCAACGGAAAACTGCTGTTCATGTACAACTTTCTTGACCTACACAAGTGGATAATAGTGGTTTCCCTTCTCTCTTTTTTGTGGAAGGGGGAGTGGAACGGAAAAAACAACACATCAACAAAAGCCACGTGGTTTGGATCACCACGTGGCACGGAGAAACAAATTTTCTGCTATTTTAATATTCATTCAACTTTTTTTGCTACTACACACGATTTGCTTGCTGTGGACTTGGTCTGCAACACCTTCAAAACTGAAGAAAACAGTTGAAAACAAAAGATACTGGATGCATTTGTCTAGTTGGGTATTTCTTGTAGATTACAACAAATTTTACTGCAAAGTTTGCTTCAAACGATTAGATTTCTTTCTACTACTAAAGGGAAACTATTTCAAAAATAGTATTAAATGCATTGTTCTGTATGTTTTATTTAGTGGTTTTTCTCTTAACGTTATTATTTTAGTTTTACAGTGTATCTTAAAGCATATAGTACGAGAGAAATTAAACAAACTAAAACTGGTTCGATCGCAGTGTGCGGCGAGCGCGCCACCAGTGGCCGCCGCCGCAACTACACGCACTTACCGAAGACACTTAGAGAATAGATAGCGGAGATCAGAACCAAACATGACGTTTTGTTTTGCTTTCGTCTAGATATTTTCGTAACAGACGAAAAACAGATGTAAAGCTTGCATTTTCTATTGCGAAAAAGTAAGCTTCCCATCTGTTTGGTCTGTGACATTTTACCACAGAAAAATAGAAGTAAATCTCGTTTAAAATTCATTAATCAACAAGCGTTTTTTTTTTTGTTGCAGTACCCTGAGCAAATGCCAAATCAGCACAATTTTTTGCAATTTGTATGGGTTGACGTTTGCGGGAGAGTCGAAAAAACGTAAACAATTACTTCGTGCATCAGCCAGTATGCTCGGAAATTCACCACGGTAGTTTTGAAATCACCACAGCTCATTTCAACGAATTTGACAGCTGCTGCTTGCGCGCACACTAGATGGCGCCCGTTTGGAGTGATTGATGAATTTTAGAAAAAATCTTCAAAAGATTTACATCTGCTTGTCTGTGGCATTACACGTTAAATGGAAGGGGATGCCTATTTACAGTGCGAAACGTTGATTAAAGTTTACTTTTAACTTGAGGTATATTTCATTATATCGTTTGCTTTTGCTTATTGTTGCACCTACTCTGCCGATTGAGGTTTTTTTTTTGTTCTCCTATTGTTCTCGTGTAAATCTGCCTGCGCGTGAGAAAAAAAAGTTGGATTGAGGTTGGCTGCGTGGCTGTACAGTGCAGCCAGAGGTTCGATTCCCTGAATTTTGACATCACTGGGTTGTTTGAGTGGTTGTATTTTTGAGGTTTTGTTGCAAATTTTCGCTTTCGATTGTTTCTCATTGGCAGTGAATGTAGTGGTTTGTCCAATTATTTATCTTTTTTTTGTGGTTTGTGTATTGGCTAATAGTTGTTACGAATATTTTATATGATTTTATGCTTCGAATATAAAGTCAATGCTTACCAATAGTGTAGGATTGTGTGAGTGCGCATGTTGGTGAGTGTGTGTTTTTGTGAAGTTTTTATTTTGGATTTTTTTTCGGGAAGAAGACACTTATCTACTTAGCTATGTATGTATAAAATGCTTTCCCGCGTTTCGCACGAAAAAGTCACGCGTTTTTTACTTGTTTGTGTTTGGTTTCTCTTATCGCTAGTATTCAATTTTGGGGAGTTCCAGTCTATATTTTTCGCTTTCTTCGCACGATCCAGCACGATGCTCTTTTCCTAAACTTGCTCATTTTGTCTACTATAAAAACTAGTCTTTTTTCACATGGCCATCAATATTTTTTCGCTGAATCGCTCGCTATCCAAAAGATACAATTTCTCGTAAAATAGTTTTGTTTTGTTTTTGCTTTTCTGCTTGACTCATTGCTGATCCTTTCTCTCTCTCGCATTATCCTATCGACCTAAAATATTTCTCGATTACTAGAATTTTTTGACAATTCAACAGTCTTAATATTTTTCCTCTTTCTTTGACCAAAGCCGCTCTCCTGTTCCATTTGTCCCATTTTCATTTTTTTCTTCGCAGGGGTGACCTCATGTTGTGCCCTCCCTCCCCGAAGAAGCGATAAACTTATCAAATGTAATGACTGATTAACCTGAGACAGTCTTGTTGCAAATAGTGTAATGTGTGAGTGTGTGTTCAATGTGTTTTTGTATGTGTGTTTAGTTTCTTTCTTAAACCTGACTTGCTTACCGCTACTGCTTTTTGTTTGTAGATAAATATTACCTTCTAAAAACGTTACCTTTAATTTAACTATCCGCTAATAAGTCTGGTCGCATCAACTCCGCCCTCAAACCATCGCAACTCTCTCCTAAATCCTACCCCTTACATAAAATCAAATATGGCCGCCCAGAAGTTAAAAACGAAAGATTTGGTTCCTACGAAGCCTTCGCAAACTGAATCACCGAGCTCATCCGGGCCGGGGCCGGAGCGACTGGCGCAGATTCCGTCGCCTGAGCTTCCCCACCCTGAAGATGCTGGTGCTGGTCCTTGAAGTAGAGCCGCCGTTTGCGTGGTGGCAACGTGTTGTTGTCCCGGTTGGCCATTAATACTGCAGAGTCGGACTCGGGCGACGAGGACCGGTCGGGTGATTCGGGCGAGGAGCGGGGCGGCGTTAGGAGGTTTTCCGTGCCGGCGATGGCGGCCTCCACCTGGCGCACGATGTCGCTGGAGGATCTGGAATAGGGGGAAGGAGGGGAGGAGATTAATTGAATGTTTATTTCTTTTTATTTTTAACTGTTTGGTCCTAACTTTAAAATTGCTGCCTAGTTTGATTTTGAACAATATTGCTTGAAAAAATTATCCATTCTCATAAGAAATTTTTAATAATTCAATTCATAAAACCTACACAAAAAAAATGAATGCTTTTTTACATAAATCACAGACAAAACCTCATTGAAACCTGCCAAAACGTGATCGCTTGTGTCAAAATCTCGGCGCCACGTGGTTTGAAACGTAAAAAATGCCAGCTGATGCAGCAAATTCGAGGACATTTTATCAAATGGTCGTGAACATTAATGTGAAAAATGCATTTTTCATGATTTACCCGGAAATTGTATTACACTTAACCCCCGATGCACTATGGGCCATCTCCATACAAACAGGCGGCCAAATTATTTTTTTGCTTTTTAAATGTTTTTTTACGTCGATTTTTATGACTTTTCATGTTTTTCAATAGTTGATTGTTTATAATAAATAGTCTTTTCATACATTTGCAAGTGAAACAGAATTGCATATATATTATATTGCAAGTTTATATTATTAAATTATGGATAAGCTAATACATCCCCACTTTGAGGACACTACCCCTCCCTCCTCTTTCTTTCACCCCCCCCCCCCTCTCCTCCTCCCCACCAACAAATTTTTGTTAAGCGTAATAAATTCATTTTAAGTCAAATATTTATTATTTCCTGTTGTGTGTTTCTTTTTGTGAGTCCATGCCGTATAACTTGAGACCACCCCCCCCCCCCTCCCAACCTTATGGGCATAAATTGCGAATATTTTAATTATTAAATCAAATAACAGAAAAATTAATTTTATCCACAATATTAATTATGAAGTAAAACGATAAAATACAAACCATATTCTTAAAATTCATTTGATTATAGAGTTTGTGACAGCTTCAGGATATGTTAAAGGTACTTTTTATGATGTTTTGTACTAACCAACATAGAACTTAAATGTGGATCAGTTTCATGGATTGATCGCAGAAATTCATCATGCTAAGTAAACATTTTGCTGAATACTTTTTTCGGTATCAAACTGAGATTCTCCAGTTTCGCTTGAGAAACTTCGGTACGAATACCTTATTTTGACTAAGGTACTCAATTTTAAATGTAGGCAACAGAAAATTCCAATAAAGTCATTTCGAACTTCTTGAAACCAGGTATTGATTTTTGAAGCGACGATGCCCACGAAGTAGGTGGCAAAGCAAGTGAAATAAACGGGCGCATATGTAGATTGCAGCAAATTTTGATAAAACGTAAATGTTCAAAATGGCATATCTCCGAAAACGCAAAAAATCGCAGGCTGGAAATTTCAGCAATGTTAGATTATAATCCAATCTTTCAAGTGATCTTAGTTTCATGTTTAGCATCGGTTAGCAAAAAAGTACTCGATTAACAAACACAAAAAAAATATGATTTGTCAAAAAAATGCTCCAATTATTCGATGAAAACTTCAGTTTTTGGTTTGGAAACAACATTTTATCTATTAATAGTTTCGCGGGTTCGATTCCCGCCTTATCCACTGAGCTTCTATCGGATGGTGAAGTAAAACGTCGGTCCCGGTTTCCCCTGTCTCGTCAGAAGCGCTGGAGCAGAAATCCCACGTTAGAGGAAGGCCATGCCCCGGGGGGCGTAGTGCCAATAGCTTCGTTTTTTTCTATTAATAGTTTCAAAGCTTATCTCATTACCTTTCCAACGATGTATATTTGTCCTAATAAAACATTTAAAATGGCTGAGCTATGTTAAAATTAAACAATCAGCCTTTTTTACGAAAAACGCTTGTTTTTTACTCCATTTTTTGACTTTCAGCTTGCGTATCTCCGTAATGAACAAACTTAGAGCTTTGAAAATTTGGATTTTTCTTAGTTAGAATGTTTACTTTCGAGAAAAAAATACCAAAAAATATTTGGAGAAGGTCACTTTTTTGAAACTTGGCCACCCAATGTACCATAGTGCGATGGTTGGTCACTTTTTCGTTTGACACTTTAGTTTGTACCCCGTTGGTTGGTCAAAGTCAAAATAAAAAGTGACGAACTGTCATTTGGTAGTGACATTTGGTAGTGTGTGTGAACTCCGTATAAAATGGGTGTCAAACTAAAAGGTGACTCCGTTCGTTTGACAACAGTTGGTGTCAAACCATCGGGGTTTGAGTGTATTAGTTATGAACTCGCAACATTTATTCCTTATAAATGAAAAAAAATCTCGCTTACTTTTTCTAAAGGTCATATGAACATAGGGAACCCGTAGCGCATTGGTGGGTTTGAAAAAGTAATCTAGAAATAATGCTTGCACGAGCTGAATATGTTTAAACTTTATAAATAGGGCATTCCGAGAAATCATGCTGGGGTCATGTCACTTTTAACTTTATTTTTAAGTAGTTTTTTTTTTCGTTATTTATGTTGGTTACCTAATTATTTTTTTACTATAAAAAAAAGTTTGATAAAGCTAAAATCAAAACAATATTGGAAATTTTATTTTGGAGTTTTTCCCTTGAATTTCGCATTTTTAGAGTTTCTATGTTTTTAATTTGGATGAAACTTTGTTCATGAATTTTAAGCATTAGGCAAATTAGGCATGTAAATATTCGACAATGTGTACATTGAGAACGGATATTCAGATGAAGTACACAACTGCCCAAAATGTGTATTTTTTAATATTCAATTTTTTGGATGTGTTAGGGAACTAAAAAAGGCATCATCAGCATCAATAAAAAACATACCCTGCAACAATGCCATGCAATTCGAAGAAGAAGATCAACAAAAACAAAACGCACAGTACGGGATTTGACAGCGCGCATTTGCCGAAAGTGCGGCGCGTCGTTTCGAGGCTGGTTTGCCGCGTGTCCTTCTCGGGAATACGCGCAATAATTTTGTTTTTAATGAGTTTTCATTTAGTTTATTCATCAAATTAGCCCTCATTTTGCAACTCTCGATATCTCGGAAACTTCTTGTTCGGTTTTCAATTTCTAAAAAATAGAACATTTGTGAAATTTCCTGTTTATTTAAAAAAATCTACAGTCATCCCTCATATTCCAAACAGTTTACGGATCTGCCAATGTTCAACAAATCATAGAAAATCGATAATTGAACATAATGATTTGCTTTTTCGTTCATGTGAAAGATTTTCTTGCGATCTTTCGATTGATGTATAGACCGGCTGTACATATTTACGTTTTATATCAAGTTTTTAAAGAAAAACATTGACCCTTGAAATCCACAAATTCGGAACACTTTTTTCTTACGATGTAATCAAACCTTTTTTTCCAATTTTTTTCTCTCCAGGAGTACATATTTTTTACAAAAAAATGACTTCACACTCAGAAACCAATAAAACTCAAGCTTAGTGATGTTTTTAACATGGACTGATTTTTTTTAGATTCAGGTGTTCCACAATTGTGGGAGGCACAATAACATTCCACAATCATGGAACAGGCAATTTGGAGGCAGTGTTTTGCTGTTATGGATAAAATAGTCTTGAAATGAGGGTTTTTGTTCAAAAAGTACTATTTTTACTAGTGAAATAGCCAGAGAATGTCCAAATAAAGTTCCTAAAAATAGCAGGGACGACAGAAAAGTTGCATTTTGCATCTTATTGACAAATTACCACAAAAGTGTTCCGAATTTGTGGGTGTTCCGAATATGTGGGATGACTGTAAATTCAAAAATTTATCTTAACTTTAAAAAAAATCACAATAAGCGTGCTTAACACTTGAAAAAGGTTATTTTCGATTCTAAACTTTATAAATTTATTCAGAAAATTTCACAACAATTTCATTCAAATTAAACAATACAAAAAGTCTTTTCGCGAAAACGTACAGAAATACTCAAGTACAAAGCAGAGTGTGTGTTCATATCTTTACATAGTTTCTATTTTGAATGTTTATAAACATAATGATTTAAATTTGCATGCGCATTCGCATGGGTTGCAGACTGGATTTCACCATGTATATGTGATGATTGTCCATTCCAGGTTGTTTAGAAATTGATTAATCCTTTCCCAGTCATCCAGCTCTGTGAGAACTCTGTTAGAATCCTTCTAGATCGTCGTGAGTTGGCTCAAGTTTGGATTTCGAAAAAATAGATAGTAATGGAAAATTATTTTTAAGAAATTTTGATTTTTTGATCAACATGAGTCATCGCTCCCATCTCCACCATTCACCGGAAAGGAATAAGGATTCGGAGCACGGGAAATATTGATGCTAAACTTACTTAGAAAAAGTTTGCGAAATCGGAGGCTCTTTTTCCCAACCCTATTGTGGAACTCGATCAAATTGACCGTTTGACCCAATATGATTTTGACGCATTTTTGCACTACTTTTTGCAACTAATTACCTTAAAAAAAACGATTAAAACTTTAAAAAAATCTCGTAAGACTCACCTGAACTCGGTAACCTGCGAAGCAGGTGCAAAGTATCCGTGATGCTTCATAATCGACAATGGTTCGTAGGCAAACGCATTCGAGCTGACCGGCGAGTGCTGCAGCTGCTGATGTGCCATCGGCGGTTGTTGCTGCTGGAGCTGGTGCTGATTAACCATCATATCAATCGGCTGCTGCTGTTGCTGCTGGGACATTGGAGGAGTTAACCGTTCACCGTTCATCAGCTGCTGATGCTGTTGCTGTTGCTGCTGGTGATGGTGCGAGATCGTGAAGCTCAACGGTGGCGGTGAAGGCGACCTGTTGTCCTGCAGTTCCGGAGATGCTTCCCGGCTGGATACGGTGGCTGCCGCTGCGATTGAAGCCGCCGCTAGCAGGGCCGGGTTCACACCCGACTGGACGCCGTAGCTCCGCAGCACGGACTGCTCAAACTGCGAGTAGTAATGAATGCCACCACTTCCACTGGATTGGGAGCTTCCCAGAGAGCTGACGCCACTACTGCTGCTTAGGCTGGTCACGCTGCTTCCGCTGCTAGTGCTACTGCTCCGGCTCTCACGGAACTCAATCTGTGGCTTCATCAGCAGTTCCTCCTCCATCGGTTCCTCCGCGCACATACTCTCCGCAGCCAAATTGCTCGAACTAGACGAGTACTCCAAGCTGGCCCGACTGCTCGTGGACGCCGCCGAAGACATTGACGGAGACGACGGTGGCGCAGAACTTGCCACCACCGACGCCTTGCTGTCCACGACCTCGCCCTCACCCCCACCAGCCTCATCCTCGTCCGGAATCTCATTGGCGTGTCCCTTAATGTGTGCCTCCATCTCCTTTTTGCTCTTGAACGTCTCGTCGCAGATCGTGCACTTGTAGCACTTGGACCCGTAGTGCTGGACCCGGTGCAGCTTCAGCACGTGGTTGTAGCCAAAGTCCCGGAAGCAGATATCACAATGGTACGGCTTCTCGCCCGTGTGCGTCCGCGAGTGCACCTTCAGCTGCTTCGAGCAGGTGAACCCCTTGCCGCAGCCCTCGACGGGGCATTTGTACGGTTTTTCACCTGAGAAAAAAAAAACGAGGAGAAAGATTTGCATGTTAGTATAGGTTGGTATTTAGCCTGATTTTCATTTTTTTTTTTTTTGGAAGTATTCACGTGTGCAACCAAAATTTAAAAAAAATACAAAACATTAAAATTCCACCAAATTAAATGATTTTACATCAGTACGATCAAAATGCCTCTTTATATTTAATTCAGCAAGAATGGAAAACGATGAACGAAAAAACAATTAACGTCACACCGGTCTATCAATGTTACTCCGGTTTATGATACCTCATGCAATCATCAGTTTATTGTTTGTACAATAGCACTATTGAATTTAATTATTGCTTCCAAAGTGCGTAATTAACCTAAAAATATCTTTTAGGAAGTGAGTAAATTTTTAAACATACATTATTGAGGAGAAATGCTGTAAATATACACTTCAAATGTTCAAAATGTGAATTTAATAACGCAATAACGGAATTAGACATTTATTTTTTTTTAAATTAAAAAAAAGCATTTTTTTCAGAAATTTCCAGGTTGTGCCAAAAATCGTTGAACGAGTTATGATTTATTTAATTGATGCTGATTTTTTTCAAAAAATCGAAATATTGGTGGCAAAAATTTTTCAACTCCATTTTCCGATGTAAAATCAAATATGCAATTAAAAAGTACTTAAGTGAAATTTTGAAAAAGTGCACCGTTTTCAAAAGAAAGCCATATTCAGGTAAAAAACGGGCTATGAAGTTTGAGGTCCAAAAAACCTAAAAAAAAATAAAATTGCTCGCATTTCCGTAAAACTTCATCAATTCCAACTCTCGTAGGTGCATTTGAAAAGTTTTTAGAAGCACTTCAAAATGGGCCATAGACATCCTGGATCGGTTTGACTTTTTCTCATAGCTTTTGCAAATTACTGTTCAAAATTATTTTTTTTAAAACCTTAATATCTTTTTGCAACAGCCTCCAACACCCATACTCCTATAGGTCAAAAGATAGGTAATTTCATGGACTATAAGCCTACGGTATTAACTTTTTGGCCAATCGCAGTTTTTTCATAGTTTTTTGATTTTTTTACAACAAACATTTAACAACGTTAGTGTTTGCCCTGTAGGCCTCCATAGCGGCACCTTTTGGTCTCAACTTTGTCATATTCGGAATCCTCGGAAAATTTCACGTTAGTTAGAAGTATTGGAGTGGTAAATTTGATTTAAAAAATAATTAAATAAAACATTTTCGAAAAAAGAAATAGATCTTATTTACTCTGTGATCAATACGTCAAATGCTGTATCAAGCAGGCGAAAAAAAAAAAATAAAATAAAATCAAGACTAACATTTCAAAAGGGCGTAACATTAAATGTTTGGCCCTTTTGAAATGTAAGTCTTGGTTTAAATTTTTGAAAATATTGTTTTCGAAAAGATTGATAAATTTCACAAATGTTCCATACTATAACATTGTAAATCGGACCATAAGTTACTGAGATATCGACATCAGGAAATGGTGGGTTGTTTGGGTGAGACTTAGAAAACATCATTTTTGCTTTTTTTAAACACTTGCATGGCAACATCTCAGCAACTAAGGGTCGTAACAACAAAGTTCAAAAAAGTAAAATATAGAGAATTTTCGAAGCTTTTCAAAAATATTTGTATCAAAAGTGGGCAAACATGTGCACTAATTTAAAAAATTCGTCTACTTTCAAAAAAGTTACCTATAAATGGCTTTAACTTGAAAACGGTGCATTTTATCAAAATTTCACTAAAGAACTTTTTCATCGGAAATTTTTGCGACCAATATATCATTTTTTTTAAAGAAATCAGTATCGATTAAAGAAAACACAACCCGGTCAACTATTTTTTGCACAACCTGGAAATTTCTAAAAAGTTGGCTTTTGATGTCCCCTTAATCACATGAAAAATGAAAAAAATAAAAATAATGTATTTTGCAAACCAAGTTGACAAAAAGTTAAATAAAAAATCATCAAAAGTTTTTTTCATCGCGTAAATTTTTTTTCCAGTGTAGTCCGTATCCATACTTACAACTTTGCTGAAGACACTAAATCGATCAAAAAAATCCTTCGAAAGGTACAGATTTTAGAATTTTCATGCAAATTTGTATGGAAAATTATATGGACAAACTAATGATGCAAAATGGCTTCTTTGGGTATATCAAAGGCACCAAAAATGTTTCAGCCTGAATAAAAACACAAAAAAATCGATGACAGAAAATTTGCTACACTCAAAGTCAGAAGAATCCCTCAAAAGGGTACTTTCAATCCTCAAAAAAGGATACTTTCTATCCTTTTTTAAAGTTCACCCGGCGTCACCCTTTCAAATGGGTATGTCAAATTCAGTACATTTTCGATACCCTTTTAAAGGGTGACGACGGGTGAACTTGAAAAAAGGATACTTTTTACTTTGAGTGTAATCATTGATTTTTCGACGTTTTTCACAAGCTATTTTTCAAGTATAATTTTGCTTGTAAAATTAATATCAATTAGCTTTAGCATTCTTTAAGCTACAGCTTAATACTTTTTGTTGAATCCTATTTTAGTAAAAGTATTCCAAAATACAAAAAACTCAAACAAATCAAAATTGATTCATTGGTTCTTTGAAAAAAAAAAAAAGTTTTAATTCTGAGTAGATGGAGTTCATGAGGGTTAGGGTGCCCAGAAAAAATTACCCCCTGCTCCACAAGCGGAATACAGTTTTTTGGGTTATTTTAAGCATGTGTATAAATTTTGAGCGAAATTGGATGAGATTAATCCATTGATACCCGAGCTTAAAGCGAAAAAAAATATTTTCATGCAAAAATGACTTTTTAAAATCGCAAATAACTTTTCAGGATCGAGTTTTAATGCTTTGGTATGTTCTACAAAGTTGTAGAGCATTAAATTTTCAATAAGAATCTCACTTTTGGGAATATTTGGATGGAAGTAGCGCACCGTGCAGACCAAACCGTAAGAAAGTTGGGTTTTCCATACATTTTTTCAATTTTTCCCATACAAACTTCACCTTCGAGTATCAATGGGTAAATGTTGATCGATTTTGCTCATATTTGGCCCAGAGTCCTAAAATAGCTCAAGGAACAATATTCAGCTTGTGGAGCAGGGTTTTGAGAAAAAGTCCCATATTCTGGGCACCCTAATGAGGGTGTTCCCAATCCGTCATTGATCGATCTCAAGGATAAACTTAACATTTGCACACAATTTGACCACTGGAATTATAACTTCCAAAGTATCAAGGGATACTCGGGTTTGAACCCGACTTATAACTTTTAGGTCAACGACGTTTAAAAAAAAAAAGTTCATTTTAGGGCATATTTTTGGTGATTAAGTCCAAAAAAAATCAAATTATTCTCGAATGCGAGATTCCTACTCGAAACTAAGTGTCCGTTGATTGTAACGAAGTGATTGTTAAGTGATTGTTGATGCAATTGCAAACCTCTTTTTACATCTTAGCTTCCATCCACCCCGGGATTCGAACTGACGACCTTTGGATTTTTAGTCCAACTGCCTACCAGCGACTCCACCGAGGCAGGACCCATGGAGACGACTCCTGCACCTGGGCTGAGCCAACGACCTAACCTTTTTAGGTTAGTCCGAGGCCAACATTTACTTCCCGTCCGACGGAAGGCGTGATTAGACAAATATCGTCTCGAAAAATGCCACCGGGACCTTCTGGGATCAAACCCAGGCCGACTGGGTGAGAGGCAACCACGGTGATTAAGTCCATACTGTCTTATTTAAGGGGTTACATTCATGTAGAAAATCACATAATTTCATATTACAGAAAATTTATTGAATCCACTTAAAAGATGGTTTTCAAGTTTTATGAAGATATTTCATGATTAAACTGAGTAAAAGACGATTTAAGCTCAAAATTTGGCAATGCGCAAAGCGGACTGTCAAACTTTCTGAGCGTTTTTCTCTATATTTATTTATTCTATATTTTGCTTTATAAAAAAATACAAAAATCAAAAACTGACGTCGTCATGCACACAGGACCGGTTAAACGAGGCTTCACCAAAATTCTCCAAAAATCTCGTGGCACCCGTTTTTTGAAACTGCTAACTTCAAATAGCTATATCTCGGCAATGATACAACCAAATCTCTTCAAATTTGTTTAGATCATAGATAAAAATGTATATGGGTCATTCCTTCCCAAGTGACCACGCGTCCAACATCGACCTTCACCAAATCTGCTCATATTTGGCATGGGGGTTGTTTTTGCCCCAAAAACAAAGAATCCCAAGTTTGGTGACATTTGGTCCACCCCCGCGCCCGTAGCACCCCCCTCTTTTTCTGAGATTTTTGAAAAACCTCATTTTTAAAATGCATTTTGCTAAGAGACCCATATTTTAATGCCCTGAAAACAGATTTTAAATAAAATGAAGTGTGTGCTCACACCAACCTCTGACTTTTTTTGTCGATTTACATGTTTGTAACCCCTTAACGCTCAACGCTTAGTGTTTGATTTTTTTAAAAACCATGCGCCTCCATTCAAACTCCAACATGACCCGCAATGGAGACGCTCTATACTTGAAAAATCCCAAAACTTACCGGTATGCGTTCGCATATGAATGACTAGCTGGCCGGACTGAATGAACGTCTTGCCGCACACGGTGCACTTGTGGGGCCGCTCGCCGGTGTGAATCCGCATGTGCCGGTGCAACTTCCCGGAGTGCTCAAACGCACGCCCACAAATGTCGCACTTGTACGGTCGCTCCTTGGTGTGTATCCGCCGGTGAACCTGCAGATTTTCCTTCACGCTAAACATCTTGTGACAAAATTCACACTCAAACGGGCGCTCCCCGGTGTGAGTTCGGTAGTGCCGCACGAGCCTCGCCGGAACCGCAAACGTCTTCTTGCACACGTCGCACTGGTACGGATCGGCGGCCGTCGCCGGAGTTGCAACAACCCCCGTCACGATCTGCCCTCCAGTCTTTGCACTCTTGCCCTCCTGCTGCTGCTGCTGCTGCTGTTGCTGTTTGGCGTGAGATTTCATATGGCTTGTGTGGGCACTTTTGCTGCCAAAGTTGATGTTGCACTGCTCGCAGCGGAACTTGGCCACTTGCTGCTGCTGTTGCTGGCCGGTTGGCGAACCCTGGGGAACCATTCCCGAGGGGAAGCTTCCGTAACTCTGAGGTTGATCGGCGCCACCGGTCAGGTTGACGATCTGTTGCTGTTGGAATTGCTGCTGGAGCCGTTGGCCGGACTGTTGATCAGCATTGCCGGTCGCTTCCCGCACGGACAGGGCAGAGTTGTTGAAGCACAGCTGCGAGGCGGCCGCGTTGTTCTCTGCCTGCTGCATCAGCAGGGGTAGCCCCGTGTAGTACACCATTTTGCGTAAATCTGGGGAAATCAGAAGAGAAAACAGAATTGGGAGTTAGAATATTTTGTAAAAATCATCAGAGTTTAGAAAAAAAAACAAAGGCTCTATTTTTGGTATGGTGACTAGAAAAAACAAAAAAAAACGATAATTTTTTTTTTCGTTTTGCTAAAAATCGCAAAACTGTTCAAACCTACATCTTGCAACCCAAATCTTAACCTGGGAGTAGTAGATGGTCAAGGATTGTATGAGAGCTGATCGCAGCAACCCATGAATTAGAATCATCTGATTTTCATTTCAGCAATGCAGATATCCCTTTCGGTGAGTTCAGGTAGGTAATGTTAAAAAGTGATCTCTTTGAAGATTTGATCATCAGGATAGAGAAATTCTAAACTTCAACGATAAAAAGCGACCCTTAATTCTGACCGATTTGGGTCAAACTTGGCAGAGATACTTATTTTTACCTAAGGAATCGAGTCAGAGGGTATGCCCTGACATGGATTTTTTTTTATTGCTAACCTCTGCTCCTTAGTTGCTACATAGTTCTTTGTCATTTTGGTCATGTGTGTAACAAAACCATGCAAACCTTGATAACCTCACAGGGTTTATAGAGTTTTTGCATGCATTTAGGCGAAATCAATTACAAACAGAGAGCGTTTGACATTGATTTTATGGGAAAGGCATCGATCACTGAAATGGTTTGAATCTAGAGTAAATTTTCAAAACAAAAGGTCATGATAGAACCTTTTGCCAATGGGAAAAATAAATGCGCTATAAAGGGATACTTAAGGTTTAATTTCACCTAGAAATATCTCCTTTCTTGTGATGTGATGGATGTCATTGTGAGCAACATTAGTTTAATGAAAATTCTTCTTATTATTATTTTTTTTTCACAGTATAAAGCTTTTGATAACAGTTTTGCCTGTTTATTATTTTTCATATTTCTTTAAAAAAATAGTTAGATTAATACTTCCTCTTTTTAAAACCAGTATTAAAACATTTTTATTTAGATAGAACTAATATTAAAAAATGATAATAATAGTTCCTGTATATAACAAAATATTGCAATATCTGTAAAAAAAATCTGGGTGAACCAGATTCCGATTGTTTCACCCAATTGCCTTAAAATATTGTTCTGAACGTAACAAACCGAAAATGGATTTTATTTGTATTTTTTTACTAAACTCAAACTTTGTGGGGGCCTTCCCTATGACCAAAAAGCTTTTTTGTGTCATTGGTTCACCCATACCCAAGTAATCCATACAATTTTGGCAGCTGTCCGTACAAAGATGGTACGTAAATATTCGAAAATCTGTAACTTTTGAAGGAATTTTTTGATCAATTTGGTATCTTCCGCAAAGTTGAAGGACTATTCAGAAGAAATAGGTACATGGACAAAAATGTCGCACTTTTTTTTTCCCAAAAACTCAATTTCTCAAAATTGGTATTTTCTAATTTCGAAATTTTTTAAATATGTTTTAGGGGACAAAAACCCACAACTTTTGCGCCATAGAGAAGTATGGAAAAAATGCCGCTGGGTTAGAATTTTTTGTGATAAAATGCCTCGTTTTCAAGATATAGCGACCAAATGTTTGATTTCAGTGAAATATTTGCAGTTTTTCGATTTTTAAAAATAGTGGCCATTACTGAAAAAATGAAAAGTTCAAAAAATTTGCTGTAAAATTGTCTAGGAAACATTGAAGATTGGACCTCTGGTTGCTGAGATACAGCGACTTAGAGAAAAATAAAATGTTTGGCCCTTTTCAAATGTTATCCTTGCCTCAAAAAAATAATAAAATATTGTTTTAGAAAAGACCGGAAATCGGTCCATTATTTGCTGAGACATCGTCATTAGAAAATGAAGTCTGGAATCAAATTGAGCAGAACTAAACATTTAGTGAAATATTTTGAAAAAATAGCTATAAAAACGTTATTGTTTCTAATGAAAATATAATGCACTCGATTTTTTTCTGTTTCAAAATTTCTCCAAAAAATCAGAGGCAAAAGAAATATTGGTTGTTAAAAATACATTTTTATGTTTAAAATAAACATCTTAAATCGATTTTAAACTGTTTATAATATTTTGAGTATCGTTTTTTTTATAAAATATAGGCTTTTTATTTTTTTAACCAATTGAAAATGCTGAGACCACTAATCGGAAACGACGTCTTTTATGAAAAAAATGATAATTTATTTTTATATTTGTGATAAAAGCATTATGTGATACTTTTTGCTTAACCATTTTGAAAATTAGGAATAAATTTGAAATTTTGTTTTTTTATTCTTTCGGACACAACTTTAAATAAAATGTGTACGTGCATTATACACAGTTTAAAACGTTTTCCTCAACAATAAATCCAACAAAAAATATTCCTTTTGGAACACTTTTATGGAACACAGTTCTTGATATTTAAACAACAGATTGGGAATCAACTTAAATGTATTAATGGTACACAGAAACCAAGGAATTCATTGTCTTCTTATTCCAAAATTGACAAACGAACCCAATCCTGCAATAATCTGATTGTAAAAGTAGCAAAATTTTGTTGTAAATCGCTTAGTAGACAGTACTTTATAAATAAAAAAAAATAGTTCCCGTAGTTTCGAAAATACTCAAAAATCTGTAAAAAAAAATCTTGGGACAAAAGCTCTGGTTGATGAGCACGGTTAAAGAAATGTTTTCAGTGAATTCAATCAATTTTATGAACTTTAGGCGATTAAAGACTTATTATATCAATATTTTTAAATCATCTTGATGATTTAAAATCTGTCGTAGGTCTGCGTAAAGTAATTTTTCCGTGCCTGCAATTGAAAAAGACTGATGAACTGTATTCAGGATCATTAGGAGAGGCAAAAAAATAAACCTCAAACAATGATACAAAGTTCAGCCAGGCATCAAAGCTTACTCGGTTCAATCATAAATTGCACAAGAAAAAGGTAGCTCAATTCACCTAAAGGTGTATAATTATTTTAAAATCTGTTTGAATTGATAAAAGGGGCGATGAATCATTAAAAACATTTTTATTATATTCACTTTTTATTTATGTTTCAATATCCAAGACATTTTCTAAAAATAGTTATTGGATACGAAAATTCGTTAGTTTACACTTTAAGGTAGATCAAGGATCGTTTTGAAGTTTAGAAAAGTTATAGAGGGTCTATGATAAATATCAACCGTTTTTCTCCTTGTATTTGTTTTTTTACAATTTGAATTTGAAATTGTTATCATTCAAATAAGTCAGGCTACTCAATATTTTTTTGATAGTTACTCTAGCTTGTTTTGCTCAGAATACATTTGCATCAATTGTATAGCTTTTCTCAACCCGAACAAAAGTGGCATCATAAAACAACAAAAAAAAACCAAACTTATCGATTGACGTAGCAGATATCCAAGCAAAAAAATGGCCCACCACCGGCAAAACCAAACTAAGCCCAAAATTGTTCAAGAAAATCCCCCACGCGTGTAGATCAGTCTCGAGGTTACAATTGACGTCAGTCGCTATTTTCCACCAACCAAAACTGAGACCACTGTGGAAGAGGTTCGTTTGCTTCCGTTGACCACAGACGTGGGGTTTTTTTTGTGGGATTTTGTTAAAAAGTTGTTTGATGCCATTAAACTTTGAAAGTAATGGAAGGTGTTGAAATCAAAGTCGGTGTCAGCAACTCAACTTTCAGAGAAGAGTTCATCTGCACTCAGGAGCATCATCAAGCACACATAATTTTTGCAATTGCAAAAACCGTTGACCTCGGTGTCGAAAAAAGTTATCAACTCTGGTGTGATTAAGCTACACGCGCCGAACTTTTGAGGTGACCACACTGACCACGGGAAACGCTGATTACAGGGGCGAGGCAGCGCAAGGTTCCTCGTCGATGGACCGTTGCAATCTTTTGATTTGGAGAGTGCGCGCGCGCGCGTGTTTACTGGACATGACATCGACATTAGCTGGAGCACATGCGCATCACAGTCGAGTTGAGAGCACAATTTACGACTGACACGAGCCTTGTTTTTGATGACCGATCATGCGCCCTAATTGGTCTGTCGCGAATTAGATTGCATCGAAGCCTAAACGGCGAACTTGACTGCCAAAAACACAGTTTTTGAGAATGATCGATTGGAGATTGAAGTCCTTGCCGATCTCGTTTTTACAAAAAAAAAAAAAAACTCCAGGAAACGTTTGCTACTGTGAGACGCGTTGAACCCCCAAATTTTTTGTCCGATCTTAACCAAGTCGACAGGTTGAAAAGTAGTTTCTGATTGGTCACGGTCACTCGAGGATCTGGTCCGAAAAGGTCTACGCGTGAAAATTGATCCTAATGCAAATTGGACGCGATCGAATTACAACCAATCAATTGGCGGTTTGACACGAATGTGTTAGAAACAAAAACATGTTACAAGTTAAGCTTGCGCGGTCAACATCAAACAGTGACACGCGAGGCAAAGCTTGTACCGATTTTTTTTCTGTTGTTCTTTCAAAGGTCTGGCGCATGCCACTCTGATTAATTATAATGTACTGTGTTCCAATCAAAGAATCGAACGCAAAACAGGTTGGTTTTATTGCGAACGCACGTGTCGTCGAGGAAATACACTTCGTGGGTTATTATCAGGCGTTGCTTGTGGAATTTAATATGAACATTGATTGCATCATGTTAAAATCAATATACAGGTAAAAAAATAAGTCTATTGTAGAATAAGTGGCTCCCTAATCTCGCATTAAGGCGAAAACAAGCAATCGCAACAACAACAAAAAACCTCAAAACATTATTATACTAAATAAATTATATCAATTGTGAAATCTATTTTGATGTGTGCCCCTGAGAATAAAAAGTATAACAATTATTTATGTTATAAAACAAAACAAATAATGTCATTTCGAATTCCATGGTTGTTTATAGAGTACCCATTATGGTGGTTCCTATTAAAGTACTTTATGCTGAGCTAATAACATTAACCACATTGTTCCATAGATTTGAAAGTTAACGGCAATTAAGCAATTTGTATCAACGAGCAATTCTCCACGAAATCGGCAAATTTCATGACATTTCAACTGTTGTATTTTTGTAAACTTGACTAAAAGTCTCCTTACAATTTTGCATTTAAGTACTTGAAATCTATATCTTGGGGAGGTATATTTTGACTGATGATTTTATTTTTTTTTTAATTAATTATCATGATTTGGCAAAATTGTAGACCATTGACAAAGATTTATTTTTACTAAATTAAATCTAACAGGGTGGTTACAAATCTTCGTCATTTTTGGGACGCAGATTTCACAGATTTCTGCTGATTTTTTTTTGTGAGTTTATCTTCAAGAATACTACGCAGATTTCGATGGCTAGTGAACATGTATGTGTAAATCTAATGTTTTCAAAAGAAATTAGATGTGGGTAATTCTCCGCCAACTCACACAGCAGTTGCCCCGACCTCTCTTCGATTTGCGTGAAACTTTGTCCTAAGGGGTAACTTTTGTCCCTGATCACGAATCTGAGGTCCGTTTTTTGATATCTCGTGACGGAGGGGCGGTACGACCCCTTCCATTTTTGAACATGCGAAAAAGAGGTGTTTTTCAATAATTTGCAGCCTGAAACGGTGATGAGATAGAAATTTGGTGTTAAAGGGACTTTTATGTAAAATTAGACGCCCGATTTGATGGCGTACTCAGAATTCCGAAAAAATGTATTTTTCATCAAAAAAAACACTTAAAAAGTTTTAAAAATTCTCCCATTTTCCGTTACTCGACTGTAAAAAATTTTGGAACATGTCATTTTATGGGAAATTTAATGTTCTTTTCGAATCTACATTGATCCAAAAGGGTAATTTTTTCATTTAGAACAAAATTTAGCATTTTAAAATTTCGTGTTTTTTCTAACTTTGCAGGGTTATTTTTTAGAGTGTAACAATGTTCTACAAAGTTGTAGAACAGACAATTACAAAAATTTTGATATATAAACATAAGGGGTTTGCTTATAAACATCACGAGTTATCGCGATTTTACGAAAAAAAAAGTTTTGAAAAAGTTGGTCGTCATCGATCATGGCCGTTCATGGTCACCCGCGACAGACACGGACGACGAAACAAAGAGAAACGCAAAAAGTAACTTTTTCAAAACTTTTTTTCGTAAAATCGCGATAACTCGTTTTTGTAATTGTCTGCTCTACAACTTTGTAGAACATTGTTACACTCTAAAAAATAACCCTGCAAAGTTAGAAAAAACACGAAATTTTAAAATGAAAAATTTTGTTCTAAATGAAAAAATGACCCTCCTGGGTCAATGTAGATTCGAAAAGTACATTAAATTTCCCATAAAATGACATGTTCAAAAAAATTTTACAGTCGAGTAACGGAAAATGAGAGAATTTTTAAAACTTTTTTAGTGTTTTTTTTTCGATGAAAAATACGTTTTTTTGGAATTCTGAGTACGCCATCAAATCGGGCGTCTAATTTTACAAAAAAGTCCTTTTGACACCAAATTTCTATCTCATCACCGTTTCAGGCTGCAAATTATTGAAAAACACCTCTTTTTACGCCTGCTCAAAAATGGAAGAGGTCGTACCGCCCCTCCGTCACGAGATATCAAAAAACGGACCTCAGATTCGTGATCAGGGACAAAAGTTACCCCTTAGCACAAAGTTTCACGCAAATCAAAGAGGGGTGGGGGCAACTTTTCCCGATTTCGTGTGAGTTGTTGTATTTTTGTAAACTTGACTAAAAGTCTCCATACAATTTTGCATTTGAGTATTCGAAGTCTATATCTTGGGGAGGTAATTTTTGATTGATGTTTTTTTTTTTAATTATGATCTGGCAAAATTGTAGACCATTGACAAAAAATTACTTTATTAAAAATTAGGATTGTTACAAATCTTCGCGATTTTTGCGGCGCAGATTTCGCAGTTTTCTGCTGAATTTTCTTGTGAGTTTATCTCAAGCGGTTACATACATGTAAATCAGCAAAACTATCAGAGGTTGATATGAGCACACACTTACATTTTTTGTAAATCTGTAGTCAGGGCATTAAAATATACATTTTCAACTTTTAACAAAACTAATTTGAAGACATTTGGTTATATCTTTGCCGAGATATAGCTATTTGAAGTTGGCAGTTTAAAAGATGGGTGCCACGATATCTCAACACCGCTTCGACCAAATCAGCTAAAAATATTGGTGAAGACTCGCTAAACCGGTTTCGTGTGCATAACGGAGGCCGATTTTCAAAAAGTTTATTGAAAAAAAGTCAAAAATATTTTTAAGATTTTTATATCAAAAATCGTCACTTTTTGATTTTTGTAATTAAAAAAAAAGCAAAATTCGAAAATCGGGCTTCGTCACGCACACGGGATATGTCTTGAAAGTCTTCATCCTAAATTTCAGCTAATTCAGTTCATCCCATCTAGAGATATCGTGGCACCAGTAAATCAACTCTGTGTTTAGAGAAAAACGCTCACAAAGTTTGACAATTCGCTTTGCGCATGGCAAAATTTCAAAATTAAATCGTCTGTTACTCATGAAACATCTTTTTTGAAACTTTCAGGAGTGATTGGAATTAATCTTTTTAGTGGAACTAACAATTTTGCCGTAATATGAAATTTTGACATTTTCTACGTGTATGTAACCCCTTAAAGAATACTAGGCAGATTTCGATGGCTAGTGAACATCCCTGTGTAAGTCTAGTATTTCCAGAAGAAATAAGATGTATGTAAACACTGCTCGGTGAAAGCAATTTAGATTTCCACAAAATGCGCGAAATTCACGAATTACACGAAAGTTTTGGGGATTTTACCACCCTGCTTTTAAACATCATATGTTTGATTCCTAAAACTCGTATTTTTAGATTCTATAATCTTTTGATGCATTTGTATGCGCAAAAAAAAACATGCTAAGAATATTTGAAGAAAACGTAATTTTTTGCTTAATTTTTTGGTATTTGCAATTTAGTCACTTAAAGTTCGATTTTGAGGAAAACAAAATTAGTGTTACTCAAATAGCACAGATTTTGTTCATAGATATACATGAAAGTTGTTTAAGCCTTTCTTCCCTTGGATGCAGCAACTCAAAAAAAAAACAAATAAATACACGATTTTGAAAAACGTACCATGACATTTGAACACTTTGTTCGTGGTTCCCATTTTCATTAACGCTTGTTCACGATTTTGGGAACTCTCTTTTCTCTGTGTAGGAATCTCAGGAACTAATAGTCCGTTTTTTCAATGTTGAATAATGAAGCAATCGTAAAATTTTCTGATCTCATCGAAAAAATTATGTAGTAAATCTTTAAAATTTCAACATTTCAATAGGATCAAAATATCAATATTTATAAATGTTTTTCAAATTTTTATTTCGTTAAGTGGCGTTGAGATACCAAAAAAGACCAATCTTTAACGTTTCTTTTTTAATGGCGACTATTTTTATTTTATTTATTTTTATTTGATAATTTTTCTTAATATCAAATTTTGGTTATACTGGTGCAATTTTTCACCATGAGAGTATGGTGCTAGCTTTCCCCTAAAAAAGACACAGCGTGTTCAAAACTCGTCTAAAACGTGTTTTTTGCTCGAAAATCACGTTTTAGACGAGTTTTGAGAATGCTATATCTTTTTTCAGGAGCAAGTTAGCACCATACTCTCTTCGGCAAAGTTGTAGAGCATATTCCAGAGCATCAAAATATGAGTCCGGTTTTGATATATCATGAAACGTGCATTTGATAAATATCAAAAAAAAATATTTTTTGGTAAAATTATACCTTTTTTCTGACATAAAAGATGTAATATTAACATGATTTTTTTTTCTGTGAAACAAAGTTTTTTTGAATGATAGATTCAATATGCTTCAGTTATCAGATTTCAAAAAAAAATATGATGATTTCCACAACTGCAACACTCAACAAAATTTGAAAAAATAAGAACACAACCATAAACTTCGAATTTGAAAAATTATCCTATTTATAAATCAAGAGGGGGGGGGGGGAGGGGTCGACAAAACGTGACGTACTTTTCGAGGGGGGTCGGAGCTATCGTGACAAAGTGATGCCTAACAAAGACTTCAGAAGAAAAAACGCGCTTAATAACAACAAAAAATGCAAATACAAATTTCATTAAAAATTTTGACCATCCCTTCCTCTCACAAATTTCAACCCTAATTTTAAAAATATTAAAACAATAAGTATCACAAAATTTCAGAAAAAATAATTCTGCTTAATTATCGAACTCAATATCTTTGAATGAGTAAAACGAATTATTGGCAGATTTTGTTGTGTCTTTTATCGATTATTGATCAAAATTCATAAAATGAAAAAAAAAACAATTGATCAAAATCAACCAAATGGGTTGTCTAAGAACCATGTGGACACTTCTTCTGTGTTCAACTGACACTTGTTTTTCTGGGAAAAGTTTGTTTTTATCACTTGTTTTCAACTGTGATTCTTTTATAGTATTTGTAGTTTTTATAATTTATTTAGTTGGCAGGATTTCAGTTTTTTTTAACACAACCTTAGGCGAATGTCTTGCTTGTGTGTTTTTTTCAGTTTTTAATGGTTAAACGGCTAGAATTTCTATTATGTTTTTCAAGTCACTATCACGTTTTGCTTCTTATTTTCAAATCTCGCTGAAATTTTGGATTATTGTTCACTTAAATAAATCACTTCGTACATCTTTATCAGCAGGATTCTGCTTTTTATTTTTTGATGTTTCGAGCAGACAAAAAATATCACAACTCTCAACATCTCAACGCCTGCCTGCAACTTCGGTTCACTTGCAATCGTCTTTTTTTGTGGTTTCCAAAATATTGCACACGACAAAAACATCATAAATTTGATAGCAACTGACAAGTACAAGTCCAAACATTTGCTCAATTTTGAGTTTTACCTTCTGCGGGCACTTGTTTGATCTCGGTGCCCGTTTTCGACAGAATATCCTTAATCCAGTCTTGTTTGCTCCAAAGCTCCATTTTGTAATCCTTGTTGGTGTAGATATCCTTTTGTATTGCTAAGTAGCGCGATTCGTTTTCCTTTTAAACACTTGTATCAAAATTCATATTTTTCACTAAGCTAAATATTTTGCCATAAGATCGATTTCCTTTCACTAGGCTACGGTATTTCGATATTTTTTCTGATTTTCACCTGGTCACACAATGATTTGATCATTCGCTCATGGCACTTGTCACAATTTTCCCCCTTTTCCGTATTTTTTTATTCCTTGTTGCAGCATAAATTTCCTCACCCCCTTGCGCACACCACATAAAACATAGAACATAAAATTCAGACTAAAACTCCCAAAAAAATCGGACCCGAGTTCTCCCCGCTCGGTTATCGGTTCGAACCGGACCACGTTCTGCAACAGACTGACGACGGTCGCGTTCGCGATCCGCCACTTGCCCTGGTCCAACAACCACCAACACACACGCCACAGCAACACCCCAACACACATCGAAGTAGGCAGCGCGTCGCGACGCACGACACGCGCGCCGCGGAAAAACATCGAAAAAGCTCGCGCGCTCTCTCTCTCTCTCTTTTTAGCACGCACGCGCTCTGCTCGCGGTTACGCACTTTTCGGCTTACCGTTCTTCGTGTGTGTGTGCGTGGATCGATACGCACTTTTTTCTCTTCGTTTTACGTCGTCGCCACCTTCGTGCAAAGTGTAATGAACTCTGGGGTTCGGCTCGTTTTCGGCCCTTTCTGCTCAATGTACATAACGTTACGCACATTTACGCACTTTTTCTCGGCCTCAACCGGAAAAACGGGCGCCGGGCCAGTGGGTGTTGAGCATCGAAAAACAACCCCGAAAAAGAAAACGTAAAAAACCGTATGTTCAATGTGTTGGTAGACCAAAGTAGCGACAACAACAACAACAACAACAACAACAACCCACTCAGCCATTCATCTTTTGCGTTAGGTCAGGATTAGATTCCGCAGCCGGTCCCGGCCTCGGCGGCGGCGTCGTCATCGTAATGACTTCGGCTTTCCGTTGACTTGGCAGACACCGGCCGATCTTCGACACCGGAGTTCGGACTGACCCACCGAGGCTTGAAAGCTTGGAGTTGAAGCTTAGCAGGAGAAATGTTGAGATTGTGGAAAGATCAGCGTGATCAACATGGAAATTAATTATTTTTAACTCGAAGCGATCGTCAACATCAATGAAAGACAAAACATCTGAATAATACATTGTTTTGTTTGAAAAATAATTATTGCATATAAATTTTAGTTGATCTAGTTTCAAGCAACAAAAAATTGATTTTTGTGAAATTATTTTAACATCTGCAGCTTCAAGGAGTTTCAGGAGAAATTTTAGCTGTTAACTGCTGGATCATAGTCAAATTTTAGTCGAGTTCTTTTGAGTAAATTTCATTTTAAAGAAACAACCTGTTATTTTCAAGCAAGAAAATTTATTTCAACCATTCAAACATGTATTTTTAAACAGTCCTGACTGAATCATCCGAAGGCCTAGGAAAAAAAAAGATTTTTTTTCGTTGTCTAATTTTTGATCGTCGAGCTAAAGTATGAACTCTAAACTACGCTGAAGTGATTTAAATTTTTAAATCCAAAATGGCGGCCAATATGGTGGGGATGAAATACTGGAATATACATTTAGTTATTTAATAAGCAATCAAGTATTCAAATTTGACTAAAATTGAGTCACAGAACTCGAACTTGATATTAAAAACAAGAAAAATAGAAAAATAAAAAAAAAGATTTTTTTTGTTCGTGATTCGATTATACGAAGTCCCCAAGTGGACACTTTTTTGAGAATCTGTTACCCCCCCCCCCCCCTCGTGGACAATTGTCCATACAAAAAAAAACTTTTTTGTATGGATCGTGGACAATCGAACTTCGGATAGTCTTAACTTCGGAAAATCGAAACTTCGGATAATCAAGGCTTTGGATAATCGACTCTGGACTGTAATTTAATTTTTGATTTGCTGAACAAAATTAATCAAAAATATTTAAATGAAAAAGAAATCAGCCGTTAAACACCTGTTTAAAGTAATGTTTCCCACTTTTTTTTTAAACCTCTTGGGCTGCTAGTGTTAATAGGATTTTGTGAATCTATTCGCGGTCCTAAAATCTATTATCTTTGTTTTGTTTTAACATTATTGGAAATGCTTTCGCTTCGTTTTCTTTAACTTTTCATTACATTTCAGGATAAGCAAACCATAAATAATATTATTAAGACTATGAAATTTTATCCTAAAAAATCGAAAAATAATACAAGGGCTCAAGTGGATACTATTTAGTTGAGCTTTCAGTTCTTATAATTATTACTATTAATACTTTTGAATGTTACTTCAACTCAATATCATTTTGATTGTAAATGTTAGTTGACTAAACAAATGGACGTTTGACAAAACTTGTATTAGAATTGTGTGACCTTTTGACTTTCAAATTTAAAAATGAAGGCTTGAAATAAAAAAAAATGAAATCCAGAAAAAAAAAACAGAAAGATATATTCTACGAAAAATTTGCAGACGCTTCATAAACTTATCTGACATTTTTGGATCATTTTGCTGCAAATAAGTGCAATCAATGCTCAATTAATATGTACTACTATTGAGCATAGTTGATTTGATTACAATATTCAACATTTTACATTTGTTCCCAAAAGTCGTTACCAATATTTTGTTGAATTTATGGCAAAAATGTTTCAAGATATCGGAATCGAAAAAAAAGTTTAACAATACATCAGTTTCGTAAATAAAAATATTATAAAAAGAATTGTTATCATGTAAAAAAATTATACATTTTCCTACACTATATTTCAATGAACAAATCTTTTAAGTAGGTAATTCAGTCCAGACTTCCAGACTTTCCAGAAGTTCTTGGAAAAATCACGAAAAACACTTATTTTGAGTTGTTCTACTCAAATATGATGTTTCTTCGAAACCTTCGTATAATTGAAATTCAGACAATATTAAAGTACACAGCAAAAAAAAGTTGATTTTGGAATGTTGAAAATTTCGTTGGTTGAATATTACCTCTTTTTGCCTTCCTCACCTTACTGAGGAAAGGCTATAAAATCACTCGAAAAATGAACTTCTCAATTCAACCTCGTAGACCCACCTTCACGTATACATATCGACTCAGAATCATGTTCTGAGCAAATGTCTGTGTGGATGTGTGTAGGTGGGTGGACAAAAAAATTGTCACTCGATTATCTCCGGACTGGATGAACGGATTTTGACCGTATTAGTCTCATTCGATCCGTCTTGGGGTCCCATAGGTCTCTATTTAAAATCAGCAAGTTTAGTTAAGTACTTCAAAAGTTATGCTAAAAAACGATTTTGGCGTATGTCCGGAAGATTGTAAAAAGGGTGGTTTTTGCAAGAAACCCTATCATGTTATACATTTTCAGAAAGGTATTAAAAAGACCTTTCCAATGAGCCCAAAACATTGAAGATCTGACAACCCTATCAAAAGTTATTAGCACTTAAGTGTTATTTATACACTTTTTGGAGGCCGGATCTCAGATATTTCAGTAAAAATGATGTCCGGGTCCATCATGCGACCCATCGTTAGTTAGATAATTGAAAGACCTTTCAAATGAGCCTAAAACATCAAAGATCTGACAACCCTATAAAAAGTTATTAGCACTTAAGTGTTATTTATACACTTTTTGGAGGCCGGATCTCAGATATTTCAGTAAAAATGATGTCCGGGTCCATCATGCGACCCATCGTTAGTTAGATAATTGAAAGACTTTTCAAATGAGCCTAAAACATCAAAGATCTGACAACCCTATCAAAAGTTATGAGTACTTAAGTGTTATTTAAACACTTTTTTGAGGCCGGATCTCAAATATGTTGATGAAAAAGTTGTCCGCATCTATTATGCGACCCATCGTTAGATAGATCATCAAAAGACCTTTCCAATAAGCCCAAAAGATTGAAGATCTGACAACCCTATCAAATGTTATAAGTACTTTAGTGTTTTAAGTTCACTTTTTTTGAGGCCGGACTCAGATATTTTGATAAAAGAATTGTTATTTATACACTTTTTTGAGGCTGTGTGCACCATGGTGTATGAATGCGAGGAAGGCTCCAACCACCTAAAGGTGGATTAAGTAACGTTTTTTTCTTATTACGTAAATACATTTCAAGCCGATTAATGTTTCCTTGCACAAACTACAACAGCAACAACAAAATATGCGAAGGGATGCTGACTTCCCCCTTCATTCTAATCAGTCTCGGTGTTTGGCTTTTAGCGATTGTCGTTTATTGACCTGCCACATGGTAACATATGCGCTAGATTTTTTTTCCTACAAGGGGATGATGAACGAATCCCGCACTTTAGCTAAGGGGACGATTTCTATGACCTAAGACAGCTGAAATTTCATTGAACGATACTCACTCCAATGTGATAAGGAATCTACACCCTAATCAAATCACATTAAGTATATCAACGCAAAAAAAAACAAATTTATCTTAGTGTTACTCCGATTTCAATTAAAAATTGATCACAAGTTCAATTTTTTAATAACTTTATGTTTGCATTGATTAAAAAATTCTTATATGCAGCCCTGACCTTACTCGATTATCTAAAGTCCTCGGATAATTTGTTTTTGAATGCTTACATATGATCTGCGAATTTGTAATCCAAGATGGTGGCCAGTAAGGTGGTTTTAAAACTTAAAAAACATGCATTTGGTGATGTAACTGGCAAACAGACAAATGAGGTCATAAACTTAAATTTGATGCTAAAATTCAGCAAATTGAGAAAACAAAACAAAGACTTTTTGAAAACTTTGGATAGTCAAGGCTCTAGATAATCGAATTTTAACTGTATTTATTAATTTATCACAAATCTCGATGTTTGCCCAATTTGTCGGAACAGAAAAAAACTCCAGTAATCGCTGCAAATTAAGCCATTTATATCCACCCAGATAAAATCTCAACTTTTTATTTTGGTATTTTTTTCTTTGTGACCTCTAACTTGATGAGTGTCGATTATCACATTTGCATCGCATGTGGGCAACTTCACTTTAGCTGCATTTAATTTCTGCACCACCCGTTCTCCAGATGGATTGGTTCAAAATTTGCAAGTTTTTTTTTGGCTCCAGCCAGAACTTGTTTTCGTTTCCTGCAATGACGAACGAATGTCCCGAGCAGAGGAAAGTGCCAGGTTTTGTTTTTACCTAATCCTTAAGTTCTGGAGTTTTTTTGAAAAGGTCCAATAAACCAAATTTCCAGTTTTTTGCTTTTTGGGTTTTTTTGAAACCGCCTTGAGTCAGGGGTATAAAAACACCCAAAAAGCAAAAACAGAAAACTTGGTTTATTAGACCTTTTCAAAAAAAAAACTCCAGAGTTGTCTTTTATTTTGGGATAATAAAAACTATATTTATGCAACTTTCAATTTTGTAATATGTTTCGTTTATTGAACTTGTACACCTTTTACGTTTACTTCTGAAGTTTTTTTTTTTTTTTTTTTGATGAGGTTCAATAAATCAAATTTTTAGTTTTTTGCTTTTTAGGTGTTTTTTTTATACCCCTGACTCATGTCGGTTTCAAAAACACCCAAAAAGCAAAAATTGGAAATTTGGTTTATTGGACCTTTTCTAAACACCAGACACAATCTTTTTTAAACTTGTCTCATCTATTCGACCCCAATTTCCACCTGCTCGGGTAGGTTTTGTGTGCTGCGCGTGTTTTAAGCTTCTTCCTGCCGGCTTGTTCTTGGCCCGTCCTTTACATGTTTATTCCTAGGTTTTTTTTCTTCTGCGCCTAGTTATCTTTTTCGTGTGTGGCTTTGTTTTGGCTGATATTTTCGACGGAATCGCGAATTCCGTCAGTCAGCCAGAGTCAGTCAGAGCGTGGGGAGAGTGGAAGTGGGAGGGCGTGGTTGCGGGGATCGCTCGTGTGCCTAATAACTGACACGCGCAACAGACTGGTTTGCGTTTTTTTGCTGCCTCATCGGATTGATATTTTTTTTTTTTGGTTTCGAATTTCGGATCGGGTCAACAAGTTGCTGCTTGGGGCGAGCTTATTCGGGAGGGCTGCCTAATTAATCAATCCAATGTGGACGGCGTCGACGCGGATTGACGGATTAGATTTTTTTGCTGAAGGGACTTAGGGCAGTGTTAATCGTGGTAGTTAATTGACACTTGGAAGGAGCAGTTTAACTTAATCGGAGGTTCTGATTTATTGTGGGAATTTTTATTTTTTTGGTTCTAAAGAAGATTACACGATTAATAGTGAGCATACATTTTATGCTGTTTTTTTTTAGTTCATTATTTCATGATCTGAAAGCTTACAGAAAAATAACTGAAAAATCTATCTTTTTTAATTTGCATTTAATTTTTTGATATATATTTTGCGATGTTTGATAATAAAAAAAATAATATTTAAATTCTATTAAAATAAACATGACCATTAAGACCAACCAATGTCAAACCTAACTCAGTAATCTTATTTCGTTGATTTATGAATGATTGTTTGTATGTATTTAACACAAACAGATCCGGAGTTTTTTTTTTTTTTTTTGAGAAGGTCCAATAAACCAAATTTTCAGTTTTTGTTTTTTGGGTTTTTCTAATACCTCTGTCTCCAGGCGGTCTCAAAAACACTCAAAAAGCAAAAAACTGAAAATTTTTATTATTGGACCTTTTCAAAAAAAAACTCCAGAGATGTAAACCTGTTTTATTTTTATAGTACAGTCCAGACTCGATTATCCGAAGGTCTCGAACAAAATATTGTTTTCGTTGTCTAATTTTTGATGGTCGAGCTTATGTATTACTCAAAAACTTCCCTGAAATAATTTATAATTTTTGAATCCAAGATGGCGGCCAAAATGGCTGGACGAATTATTGAAAAAAAATGCAAAAAAATATTTGTCATTCGATTATCCGAAGTTCCATACAAACCTTCGGATAATCGAGGCTTCGAATAATCGAATCTGGACTGTATCTAAAAATAAACAGAAAAATAAATGATAAAATTACTTCTGTGTTTTCTATTTTTTACATTTGTTATGTGTTGTTAAATTTTAAAGAAATGTAAAAACATATTTAGTATATTCCATCAGAGCAAATATGTTGACACAATTTCAGCTGTCGTAAACTTTGTATTAATTGCATCAGCGCCGTTGATGTACTCACTAAAAACTTAATGTACATTTACATTCTCAAAAAACCAAATTGCTTCACCATTCCAAACCATTAAAGTCATCCTGGCAGGTTCCAGAAAAAAACAACGTAATCTAATCGACTGTTCAAAATTAGTCACTGGAAGAATCAACAACAAACAAAAACTCGCCCCAACTCTCTTGAAAATGCCAAACAAGCCCAAAACCGGCCAGAGCCATTATCATCGGGTGCCCAGGCGTAGAGCATGACCTCGCCCTGAGGCACACGCGTTGCGCCGCACTGAGGCACGGCACAACGTTTCAGCAGCTGCCGAGGCAGTTCTTACGGTGGAGCTGCGGAGTCCTGCCAACGAATGTAGAACGCAACCCTCCGATTGGTCGATTTGGCGCGCGCGTGTGTGCACAGATTATAACCCGGAGTTGGCTTAACCTTTTCCGCGAAGCGTGTCGACGATGGATGATAACTTGTATGGTGATGGTGACGGAAATCTAATTAGGGTAGGCAACGGGTGGGCAACGCAAGAACGCAGTTATGACCGCTGGAGATAACCTCCAGACAGTGTTGAGGACGTTGAGTCTGCGTTTTGGGAGTTCAAAGGAATTAGGACTACATATCGAATAGATCAATTTATCTGCTTTGAACCAGTTCAATCGTTTTTTTGTTATTTTAGTGTGAGCTTAGTGAAATCGTAGAAGTCTATTGAATTTATTTTTAGAACCTTAAGCGTGCCTAAGACATTGAAAATCATTCATCCGAAAACGATAGACGTTCACATTCGAATGAATTTTTACTGAAGCCTGGACATTTAAGTGAAAAATATCAACAATCGATTACAATCTAAATTTAATTTTTTCCCATAATTAATCAAATAGGTATGTTTATTTTGAAATTATTTTCAGATTTTTATGCTGCACTTGAAATTTTGAAAGAAAAAAAACGAAGTTGACTTTAGAGCTGTCGGCCACTATTGCTAGTACCAACCACTACTAGTGTCTTCCTTTTTATCTACAAGGACTTCGCCACCCTGGGCTTTTTAGTGTTTGAGTACGGCACGGAGCGACGGCGCCGGATACCAATATTTACACAGAGAATTTTAGAGCGCCCGCCGCGGGATTCGAACCAGCAACCTCTGGTTTGTAAGTCCAGTGCGCGGTCCGATTGATCCACACGGGCGGGACAAAAGAACTAATTTTTATTACAAGTTTTCTTCTCTGTTTTAATTTGCAATTTTTGAAGTGAAGAGTTACATTTAGGACTTGAAATATTTTTTCTATTACTAAAAAATAAAGAGACAAAAAATCAAAATTCAGTTTCGGATAACATTTATGTAAACTTTTTTTCGATTGAAACGGAGTCTAACATTTTAATTCTTACACCTTAAAAAAAATGTGCGAAACTGAAAAAAGTTCAAAAATTGGGAAATGTTACTCCCAATTTTTGAACTTTTTTCAGTTTTCTGCAAAAGAATGATTATAAAATAATGCTTCTGTATTATTAATGCTAATGCTTCTGTATTATTATATCATTCTGAAACTCTCATTGTTCGTTAGGTTAATCCACTTTTTTATTTCAAACTATTTATTTCTGAATGTGTAAAACAATTCAGTTATATTCAACAAGTTTAATCAAATTTTAAAAATTTGTTTAAAATTAAAATAAAAGCGGATTGAAAAAACCGAATTCTGCCCGATTTGATACAAATGTACAAAAATTCAGGAATAATGCTTTTTTATTCACAGTATCAATCAACAAGCAAGCAATACCCATTTTACATCGACTTCTTCAATCTTGCTGAATACTTTGTGTGTTGTACACATATATGGCCATTGCTAACATTTTATGAAGTTTATGTAGCCGGCCAAAAACACGAAAAATCAAGAGGCAAATTGTGTTTTCGAAAACGTTCGAAATTAGACGTGCAGTTGACCGAAATCTATCTAAAAGGCATTTCCCTGCGTTGATAAACAATTTCAGCATAATTAAACCAGCTTAAACATATTTTAAATTTTGTGGAACCAATAAAAAAGCACTCTCAATGGCTTCAAAAAATGCAATGCATGGGGGGGGGGCAAAAAAATATAAAAATATAAAAATTTAAATAACAAGCCATAGTCTTCACATTTCAATGAAAAAAGTGTTTTAAAATGCATTTTACACTAGTTCAGTTGTTTTGCAATCATTAGTTTTCAAAAAATCTAAGATCTGACAAAAACAAAAATTGTATCGAAAAAAAAGATTTTGCATCGAAAATTTTCAAAAAATCTTAAGATTTTTTAATAAACCCAAACATGCTAAACATGATTTAAAACGCAGAAGAGTGTATTTTAATTTGATTTCAGCTGGTTGCACTTGAATTTTCATTGAAATTTTGAAGTTTATTGTAAAAATATTTTTTTGCCCCCTGATTTTTCGGGCCAATTTTGAAGGGGGGGGGGGGGTGACAAAAACTTTTAAAAATATTTGTACCAGCCTAAGACAAAAATATAAAAATAGGGAGGAACCTATTCTAAGCTCATTTTCTTTAAATGTTCGAAAAAACACTTTCACAAAATACTATCGAGCAATTCCAGCTCAAATCAGGAATTTTTCTGTACTTTTGTACCCGACCCTCTCCGATTTCATAAAACTTTGTAGATATGTTTTTCTAGGTTTATATAAGCCATTTTTGTGTACATGGAGCCAGTTAGGCCTAAGAATGGCATTTGAGAAGGGCATTATGTTATTTACATGTTTTACGTTACATTGTATCAAAAAGTGGTAAAAGACAAACTTGTAGGAAATGTAAAAAGCAGTATATCCCCCCTTACTTGACGTGAACTGCCACTTGAGCAAAGGGGATAGACTGCTTGTTTACAAATGCAGATTCGCCCTATTGAAATGTTACTACGGATTTTTGTTTCCGGTAAAAATATTTTCAAGACCGAAAAATCAAGTCTGTCATATAAAATAGCCAAAAACCAAAAAAAAAATTCTAAAAATTTATTTTAATAACCGCTGTATCTTAACAACCATTGGACATAGGACATAATAGCATAATGGTCAAAATGGAGACTTTATGTAAAATTGTCTGGCGAATAGATTCCCACTACCGATTTTTAAAAATAAAAATGGCCATATTTGGGGTTATTTTGTAGGGGCAAATGACAAAAACTTGAAATAAAATTTGCATTGGTAGAATTTACATGAACAAAACAACAAGAAATATGTTGTGGTGTTTGAGAATGTTTTTAACAAAGTACATGTCAAAAATGGGAAGAAAAAAATCACATACGAAATTAATCAAACGAATCTATGACTCATGTAGTGTCGCTTTCACTCATAAGTTTAAAAAAGTGTAAAAAAAATATCAGGCAAAAAGAGAGCAATAATGTATTGTTTGTCTTTTGCATTTGCATGTTTTTTTTATGAAAAAAACTAACTTAATCCACCTATGTGGTTGATGCCTTCCTCACTTTTTACCAAAAATGGGTAATATGAGTGGTTTGGACACATATTTCAGCTATTTTTTTTTAGATCCAGAAAAATAAGTACACAGATATAACTTAAGTGGTCATAACTCGAGGCAGGGTTGCCAGATCTTCAATGTTTTGGACTCATTGGAAAGGCCTTTCAATTACCTAACCAACGATTGGTTGGATGATGGATCCGGACATAGTTTACATACATTTAAGTGAGATCCGGCTTCAAAAAAGTACATAAATATCACTTAAGTGGTCATAACTCCAGGCAGGGTTGCCAGATCTTCAATCTTTTGGACTCATTGGAAAGGCCTTTCAATTACCTAACCAACGATTGGTTGGATGATGGATCCGGACACAGTTTACATACATTTAGGTGAGATCCGGCTTCAAAAAAGTACATAAATATCACTTAAGTGGTCATAACTCAAGGCAGGGTTGCCAGATCTTCAATGTTTTGGACTCATTGGAAAGGCCTTTCAATTACCTAACCAACGATTGGTTGGATGATGGATCCGGACATAGTTTACACACATTTAAGTGAAATTCGGCTTCAAAAAAGTACATAAATATCACTTAAATGGTTATAACTCGAGACAGGGTTGCCAGATCTTCAATGTGTTGGACTCATTGGAAAGTCTTTTCAATTACCTAACCAACGATGGGTCGGATGATGGATCCGGACATCGTTTACATGCATATAATTGAGATCCGGATATTTTTGAAAACACATTTTTATACATAACATTTGAACTACTTATCGAAACTTCAAACAATTCAATAGCGATGTATGGGACCCTAAACCAAGTCGAATGCAACTGGTTCGATCAAAATCGGTCCAGCCAGTGCTGAGAAAACTCAGTGAGAATTTTGGTCACATACATACATACACACACACATACACACACACTTACACACACACAGACATTTGTTCAGTTTTCGATTCTGAGTCGATATGTATACATGAAGGTGGGTCTAGGAGCTTTTAATAAAAAGTTCATTTTCAGAGCAGGATTATAGCCTTACCTCAGTGAGGAAGGCAAAAAACTGTTCAGAAAACGAAACATCAAACCCCTGAAGAATATTTTAATTCAAGCGTTCGATGATTCATTCAAATTTCCGATGCCTCACAGCATCCTTGCCGAAGGATTCGCATCTCAACGTTGTTCTGCTCGGCAAACATCGGTTTCCCCTTTCGGCTTTCGTCGTACATCGGAAAACCCCGAACAAGAAGCTTTTCATCGCCACACACACACACACTTCGCACAAAACCACCCGACGACGCCTGCTTTGTGTGCGAGAGTCACGCGCTTGTGTTGGTTGGCAAGCGTCGAGCTCGAAAACAACAACCCAGCAAAGAGGAAGAGAAACAAGTGAGAGGGAAGAGGGAACAGCAAGCAAGCGTGGCCGCGGCCAACGCTCGTGGAGGGTTGAAATGTTGTGCCGTGCCTCCACGTGCGAACCGAAAATGTCTCTCTCCTCTCTTTCCCTTTCACCCTCGCTCTCGCGTCGTCACGACGTCGTTTCGACTGGCTGCCTGTGCTGGTCGTTTTTCTGCTGTTGTTGTTGCTTTTGCTTTTTCGCATGTTGTTTTTGTTGCCGATGGTTGACTGGGTTGGCTTTGGCGTTGTGTGCATTCATCATCGCACCACCACCACCACCACCCAAAACCCCACTTCGCCCAGCGCGACGTCGGTTGATGGTTTGAATCCGTCGTTCTTCCACCCTTCTTCGTGGCCCGGGCGTCGCGGCGCGTTCTGCTGGTGGTGTGGCGGCGATGCTTTCTGTATGTTTGATTTTTTGATATGTTGGGGTTGTCACGGTTTTTGGAATCATTAATTAAGGGGAAATATTTGATTTTATAATTTTATTATAGTTATTTTTTGCCTTTGAATTCATAGTTATTCAATTTTCTGGGAATTCTATTTGTAATAACCTATTATTGGTTTTTCTACAGTAATTCTTATCTAATACCTAACGTCGATACCACAAACAAGTTTAAGTTAGAAAATGGATTAGTATTTTTTCAATTCAGTGTTATTTCAGATATTGCTATTGTTGCATTGTTATTTTCGATTTAATTCGAAAGTTTGATCCAATATTGGCAGACGTCTTTATTTATGAATTCGCAGGTTTAAAATCGTTGCAAATATGTTTATCTCAACTCCAATCAGAATAGAGCTTTTTTGATTAAAATAAGAATTTTAGACCTCATTGAAAAAAAGGAATGGGGTCTAATTCTGTTAAGCAAATAAAGGGATGAATTTCAATAAACTAGATTTTTTGAGGAAGAAGAAGAAGTAAATTTTTTATCACAAATTGAAATCTGGCTGTGAAGCGATGATTTGGAAATATTTCGAATATTTAGAAGTCTCTTAACCCTTTCAGGCCTGAATTTTTCTGAGCTGTGTTAATCTACAATTTTGGTACCAGTAGTTCATTTTTTCCATGAGTAAACAGAAACAGGCAAAAAAAAGTTACGTTTCATTATTGGACGTTCTGGGTCCTCCAAAGTGTCCTGGAATATAGATCTTGGAGTCTACCGCCGTAACAACACGATTCTACCAAGATTCCGATTATGGTTCATATTCAGTGATGTCCCTGGGACCCTTTGGCAACACTCGGAGCTATGTGGATCACTTTTGGGATGTTCTGGGTCCTCCAAAGTGTCCTGGAATACAGATCTTGGAGTCTACCGCCGTAACAACACGATTCTACCAAGATTCCGAT